>NC_090031.1:555000-770000 GCF_037176765.1 Anolis sagrei | reverse complement strand
TCTCTAGTTTATTTATATTCTATATTTCTATTTTTTCTACATTTTATTTATATATTATATGTTTATATATTTTATGTATACATTTATGGTATTTTTAAATATATTCTCTAGTTTATTTATATTCTATATTTCTAATTTTTTCTACATTTTATTTATATATTATATGTTTATATATTTTATGTATACATTTATGGTATTTTTAAATATATTCTCTAGTTTATTTATATTCTATATTTCTATTTTTTCTACATTTTATTTATATATTATATGTTTATATATTTTATGTATACATTTATGGTATTTTTAAATATATTCTCTAGTTTATTTATATTCTATATTTCTATTTTTTCTACATTTTATTTATATATTATATGTTTATATATTTTATGTATACATTTATGGTATTTTTAAATATATTCTCTAGTTTATTTATATTCTATATTTCTATTTTTTCTACATTTTATTTATATATTATATGTTTATATATTTTATGTATACATTTATGGTATTTTTAAATATATTCTCTAGTTTATTTATATTCTATATTTCTATATTTTCTGTATTTTATACTTTATAGTTTAGGTATATTATGTATTTCTATATTTTATTTCTGTATCATAGTGATTATATTTTGACATATAGTCCTTTTTCTGTATTGTATTTCAGTATTCTAGAGATTATATATGTATATTTTTGTGTATATATTCCTATTTCTATATCGTAGTTATGTATTCTAGATTATTTATTTATATTTTGTGTGTGTGTAAATATATTTTGTATATATATATATATTCCCATTTCTATATTGTATTTATGTATTATAGAGATTATTTATATTTTTGTATATATATATATATTCTTATTTCTATATCGTAGTTATGTATTCTAGATTATTCATTTATATTTTTAATATTATTCCTATTTCTATATTGTATTGATGTATTTTAGAGATTTTATATTTATATTTTTGTATATATATATTCCTATATATTTGTATATATATCCTGTTGTGTATATATTCCTATTTCTATATTGTATTCATGTATTATAGAGATTATTTATATTTTTGTATATATATATTCCTATTTCTATATTGTATTGATGTATTATAGAGATTATATATTTATATTTTTGTATATATATATTTCTATATCTTTGTATATATATTCTGATTTCTATATTTTTCTATTTTAGTTTTATGTTTTATATTTTCTATTTTCAGATCTATTTCTATATTTTATTTCTATATTCTATATTTATATATCTCTATTTCTATATTTTATTTATGTATTATAGAGGATTATATTTTTATATATTTCTATTTCTATATACACTAGCTGTACCCGCCACGCATTGCTGTGGCCAACCTTCCCTCTTACTCTCCTTCCTTCCTTCCTTCCTTCCTTCCTTCCTTCCTTCCTTCCTTCCTTCCTTCCTGTCTTTCCTTCCTTCCTGTCTTTCCTTCTCTTCTTCCTTCATTCTCTATTTCTTACCTTCCTCCCCCCTTTTCTTTCTCTTCTGCTGTCTCTCTTTTCTTCCTTCTCTCTTTCCTTCTTTCCTTCCCTCCCTCTTTCTCTACATCTCCCCCCCTTTCCTTCGGTCCCTTTTTCCTTCCTTCTTTCCCTTTTTTCTTTCCTTCTCTCCTTCCTTCCTTCTCTAACTTTCCTTCCTTCCTCCTTTTTCTTTCTCTTCTGCTGTCTCTCTTTTCTTCCTTCTCTCTTTCCTGCTTTCCTTCCCTCTACATCTTCCCCCCTTCCTTTGCTCCCTCTTTCCTTCCTTCCTTCCCTTTTTTCTTTCCTTCTCTCCTTCCTTCCTTCTCTAACTTTCCTTCCTTCCCTCTTTTTTCTTTCCCTCCCTCTTTCTCTTCTTTCTTCCTTCTCTCTTTCCTTCACTCCCTCTTTTTCTACATCTTCCTCCTTCCTTCGCTCCCTCTTTCCTTCCTTCTTTCCCTTTTTTCTTTCCTTCTCTCCTTCCTTCCTTCTCTAACTTTCCTTCCTTCCTCCTTTTTCTTTCACTTCTGCTGTCTCTCTTTTCTTCCTTCTCTCTTTCCTTCTTTCCTTCCCTCCTTCTTTCTCTACATCTTCCCCCTTTTCCTTCGGTCCCTTTTTCCTTCCTTCTTTCCCTTTTTTCTTTCCTTCTTCCTTCCTTCTCTAACTTTCCTTCCTCCCCCCTTTTTCTTTCCCTCCCTCTTTCTCTCCTTTCTTCTTTAGCTACCTCTTGCCTTCCTTCTCTCTTTGCTTCCATGCTTCCTTCTCCCTTTCCTTCTTTCTTTCTCTCCCTCTTTCTTTTCTTTTCTTTCTTTCTTTTTTTCTCCTCTTCCCTAGAACATGGCCACATAGCCCGAAAAACCCTACAACAACCCAATTTATATAAATAAAAACGTAATGTTCGTTTGTGGGATGAACAGAACTCAAAAACTACTGGGCGAATCGACACCAAATTTGGACACAAGGCACCTAACAACCCAATGTATGTCCTTCATTGATTTTGTCATTTGAGAGTTGTAGTTGCTGGGATTCATAGTTTGCCTACAACCAAAAAGCATTCTGAACCCCACCAACGATGGAACTGAACCAAACTTGGCACACAGTTCTCCCAAGTCCAACAGAAAATACTCGAAGGGTTTGGTGGGAAGTGTCCTTTGGTTTTGGAGTTGTAGTTCACCCACATCCAGACATCACTGTGGACTCAAACAATGATGGATCTGGACCAAACTCGGCACGGATACTCAATATGCCCAAATGTGAACACTGGTGGAGTTTGGGGGAAACAGTCTTTGACATTTGGTAGTTGTAGTTGCTGGGATTTGTAGTTCACCTACAATCAAAGAGCATTCTGAACTCCTCCAACGATGGAACTGAACCAAACTTGGCACACAGCTCTCCCATGACCAACAGAAAACACTGGAAGGGTTTAGTGGGCATTGATGTTGAGTTTGGGAGTTGTAGTTCACCTACTTCCAGAGAGCACTGTGGACTCAAACAATGATGGATCTGGACCAAACTCTACACGAATACTCAATATGCCCAAATGTGAACACTGGTGGAAAATAGAATCTTGACATTTGGGAGTTGTAGCTGCTGGGATTTATAGTTCACCTACAATCAAAGAGCATTCTGAACCCCACCAACAATAGAATTGGGCCAAACCTCCCACACAGAACCCCCTTGATCACCAGAGTGGGCCACAGCAATGCGTGGCAGGGGACGGCTATTAATAATAACGATAATCAACAATAATAATAAATTTAGGGCAGGGCTGGGCAAACTGGGTCCGTTTGGTGATTCCCGAAGTCCTATCCTGCACTGGGGAAAACTTCTCTCTTTAGTGTGTAGTTCTGCAGATCTTCGAAACAGGGCCCCTCGGGGGGGGGGGGGGGGTCTTCTCGGAGATCTGGATGTAATCCCTACACTGTGGGATCCGTCCTTAATCCAAATCCTCTCTTCTCGAGGCATTTGTGGAATTTTAATTCCGGGAGCAGAGAACGGTCGGTCACCACGAAATCCAGGGAAATGAAGGCAAGGCTGGGCACGTCTACACTGAGAAATTAATGCAGTTTGACACCACTTTGAACCGCCACAGTACCTGGGGAGTTGGGGAGGGGGTTGCTCCATTTGGGGCCTTTTCTCTTCCAAACAGGGCTAATGCCTCACTAAAGTACAAATCCAGGGAAACGAAGGCAAGGCTGGGCACGTCTACACTGTGAAATTAATGCAGTTTGACACCACTTTGAACCGCCACAGTACCTGGGGAGTTGGGGAGGGGGTTGCTCCATTTGGGGCCTTTTCTCATCCAAACAGGACTAGTGCCTCACTAAAGTACAAATCCAGGGAAACGAAGGCAAGGCTGGGCACGTCTACACTGTGAAATTAATGCAGTTTGACACCACTTTGAACCGCCACAGTACCTGGGGAATTGGGGAGGGGGTTGCTCCATTTGGGGCCTTTTCTCTTCCAAACAGGGCTAATGGCTCACTAAAGTACAAATCCCAGGCAATGTGTTGTCGAAGGCTTCCATGGCTGGAATCACTCTGTTGTTGTGAGTTTTCTGGGCTATATGGCCATATTCTGGAAGCATTCTCTCCTGACGTTTCGCCTGCATCTATGGCAGACAGCCTCAGAGGTCCTTTTGCTGAAAAAAAGGTAGGCTGGTGGGTGTATAAGACAGGACCTTTTGGGGAGCGGCTCCTCAATTGTATTATTTCTTCCCAAAAGAAGTCAAGCTAGCTCCAACACTACTGAGCTTCTCCCAGGAAGTCAAAACGATGTATTATTTCCTTCTAAATGGAGAAATTTCAGTCATACATAAAAAATGTTCTGTGTGTCATGAGTACCCTAAAAACAAAAGAACGAAATTACACCAAATTTGGCAACAAAACGTCTCACAACACAAGGAATGACCATCACTCAAAAAAAATTATGATTTTGTCATTTGGGAGTTGTAGTTGCTGGGATTTATAGTTCCATCTATAATCAAAGAGCATTATTATTAATTGCTGTATTAATTCCGCTGTGTTGATGCACTCACAGCGATGGTGGTACCCAATTCGTGGTCTCCAAAGGACGTTCAGAGGCAGCATTGAACACAACCTTTCCCATAATCCCTTAGAATCCTAGAATCATAGAATCCAAGAGTTGGAAGAGACCTCCTGGGCCATCCAGTCCAACCCCATTCTGCCAAGAAGCAGGAATATTGCATTCAAAGCATCCCTGACAGATGGCTGTCCAGTCTCTCTTTCAAAGCTTCCAAAGAAGGAGCCTCCACCACACTCCCTCTGGGGCAGAGAGTTCCACTGCTGAACGGCTCTCACAGTCAGGAAGTTCTTCCTCATGTTCAGATGGAATCTCCTCTCTCGTAGTTTGAAGCCATTGTTCCATTGCGTCCTAGTCTCCAGGGAAGCAGAAAACAAGCTTGCTCCCTCCTCCTCCTCCCTGTGGCTTCCTCTCACATATTTATACATGGCTATCATATCTCCTCTCAGCCTTCTCTTTTTCAGGCTGAACATGCCCAGCTCCTTAAGCCGCTCCTCATAGGGCTTGTTTTCCAGACCCTTGATCATTTTAGTCGCCCTCCTCTGGACACAGTATTCCAGCTTGTCAATATCTCTCTTGAATTGTGGTGCCCAGAATTGGACACAATATTCCAGGTAAAGTGGTCTAACCAAAGCAGAATAGATCATGGGAAGCATTACTTCCTTAGATCTAGACACTAGGCTCCTCTTGATGCCTGAGGCCAAAATCCCATTGGCTTTTTTTGCCACCACATCACATTCCTGGCTCATGTTCCCCTTCCTCCCCACGAGGACTCCAAGATCTTTTTCACACGTACCGCTCTCGAGCCAGGCCTCATCGTCCCCCATTCTGTCTCTTTGCATCTCATTTTTTCTGCCAAAGTGGAGTATCTTGCATTTGTCACTGTTGAACTTCATTTTGTTAGTTTTGGCCCATCATCTCTCTAATCTGTCAAGATTCCTTTGAGTCCTGCTCCTGTCCTCTGGAGTCTTGGCTCTCCCTCCCAATTTGGTCCCGTCTGCAAACTTGATGATCCTGCCTTCTAGCCCTTCATCTAAGTCATTAATAAAGATGTCTTGTCTATGGCTAGGCCAGTCCTGGTGACTGATAGGAGTTGTAGTCCTGGTTTCCCCTGTACGAAAGCAAGCAATGTTTGGCTGCAAGAGGGAAGCCTTCCCTGCAGATTCCTCCTTGAGTTGGGTGGGCTCAGCTGGTGGCCCGGAGCCTTGGAAGGGGATCAAGAGGCCACCGCCGAGCAGCCGGAGCTCTGCGAAGAACCCTCTCTTCCACGGATCACTTTTTCCAAGCTCTTCCAGATGTTGCTGCTTCTGCAGCTGTTGCTCTCTGCGCCAGAGACGGGAAATCGGGGCGTTTCCGAGCTCCTTCTGGAGTCCTTGCAGCTTCCTTGCAGCCTTGCCTGCGAGGGGATGCTAGGCTTGGCGGTCCGCCCACATCTGGAGACCAAACTCACAGCTTGCAACAGGTTGGCGCATTGCACACAGTGCCAAATGTGAAACTGTGAGTTGAAACTGAGACGTTGTCCAGATCCATAAATGTCGTGATGCCGTTTTCGGTCTCCAACATTCAGGAGTGTGGGTTCTAGAACAGGAAAAAGGGAGTCTCTCAAATTCGTTCCCACCCTTGCGATGGTCTCCTGCCAAGGCTCGCAACTCTGCAAAAGATTCCGCTTTACTGTTTTGTTGCATGAATATTGTCCAGCTTTGGTGCCGTCCGTGGCTCTCGTCCTCCCTGTTCTCATCCGGACGTGGCAACAATCACACATTCGGACAAAGGAGGGAGGCCCCAAAAGCAGATCATGGTCTCAAGATTCCCTTTCTGACGAAGCTCCATTGACACTCCGTGAATCTGCATTATAAGGTTCTTGTAGACGCACATAATGCACTCCAATGGTGTGATGTGAGTCTACACCAGGCATGGGCAAACTTCGTCCCTCCAGGTGTTTTGGACCTCAACTCACACAATTCCTAACAGCCGGTAGGCTGTTAGGAATTGTGTGAGTTGAGGTCCAAAACACCTGGAGGGACGAAGTTTGCCCATACCTGCTCTACACTGACCATACAATGCAGTTTCAAACTGCATTAAATGGAAGTGTAGATGGGTCCCTGGTTTCTCCGTTCCCTGGAATCGATGCATCTGGGTTACTTTTGGTAGTAGGACAGAACAGCCATATGTGAAAGCAAATGAGTAATCTACAAGATTTCAGATTACACTGTGTAATTGTTGTTGTTACTGTGTTGCATTGATAGTAAGACACCATCATTCTAAACTGCAAGATTTCAGATTACATTGTGTTGTTGTTGTTGTTGTTACGTTGTTGCATTGATAATAAGACACCATCATTCTAAACTGCAAGATTTCAGATTACATTGTGTTGTTGTTGTTGTTGTTGTTGTTACGTTGTTGCATTGATAGTAAGACACCATCATTCTAAACTGCAAGATTTCAGATTACATTGTGTTGTTGTTGTTACTGTGTTGCATTGATAGTAAGATACTATCGATTCTAAACTGCAACCTTTCAGATTACATAGTATTGTTGTTGTTACTGTTACATTGATAGTAAGACCGAATGGTCTGTTGGTAGCCGTCCTGAGTCCCCCTTCGAAGAAATGAAGGACGGGATAGAAATGCTCCTGATACATAAATAAATCAATATACAGACATGTATTGTTGAAGGCTTTCATAGCTGGAATCACTGGGTTGTTGTAGGTTTTTTTGGGCTATATGGCCATGTTCTAGAAGCATTCTCTCCTGACATTTTGCCTACATCTATGGCAAGCATCCTCAGAGGTAGTGAGGTCTTCTTGGTAGCCGTCCTGAGTCCCTCTTCGGAGTTGTGGACAGGATAGAAATTCTCCTGATACATAAATCAATATGCTGATATGTATTGTCGAAGGCTTTCATGGCTGGAATCACTGGGTTGTTGTAGGTTTTTTGGGCTATATGGCCATGTTCTAGAGGCATTCTCTCCTGACGTTTTGCCTGCATCTATGGCAAGCTTCCTCAGAGGTAGTGAGGTCCTGTTGGTAGCCGTCCTGAGTCTCTCTTCGGAGTTGTGGACAGGATAGAAATTCTCCTGATACATAAATCAATATGCTGATATGTATTGTCGAAGGCTTTCATGGCTGGAATCACTGGGTTGTTGTAGGTTTTTTCGGGCTATATGGCCATGTTCTAGAGGCATTCTCTCCTGACATTTCGCCTGCATCTATGGCAAGCATCCTCAGAGGTAGTGAGGTCTGTTGGAACTAGGAAAATGGGTTTATATATCTGTGGAATGACGACCAGGATGGGACAAAGGACTCTTGTCTGCTGGAGCTAGGTGGGAATGTTTCAACTGACCACCTTGATCAGCATATAATGGCCTGGCAGTTGTTTGGTGCGGCTTGTTAGTGCCTGGGGGAAGCTTTTGTTGAGAGGTGATTAGATGTCCCTGATTGGGTTGTTGTAGGTTTTTTGGGCTGTATGGCCATGTTCTAGAAGCATTCTCTTCGGAAGTTTCACCTGCGTCTATGGCAAGCATCCTCAGAGGTTGTGAGGTCCTCTTGGTAGCCGTCCTGAGTCCCTCTTCGGAGGTGTGGACGGGATACAAATGTTCCTAATACATAAATAAATCAATATGCTGATATGTATTGTTGAAGGCTTTCATGGCTGCAATTGATCTAGAGCTGGAATTTAGGGGTCCTTGTTAGGAGGCAGAGACCAATTAGACTCATCAGAGAGATCTTTTTCCGTGGCGAGACAGAGAAGCACCCAATATTTCCCCCCGATTTCCCAATGAAAGGTCTCACCAAGTTGAAGAAAAGCCATCGAGGTTTTATTTGCGATTCAGCTGAAAAGGATGCAGAGCTGCAATAATTCGCCAGCAGAGCATGAGGAGAATACACCAATACAGTCATATTTATAGTAAATTCAAAGTTGCAGAGTTGCCGAGCAAACACAAAGCCCTGTAGTGCTGGGATGGAAGCCGGTCCCATGGTCCTTGGAAAACTGTAACTCTTTACATGGGCTGGAGCCCAGGGACCAATCTACTCCCTGAAAGCCTCATGGGGTCCTTGCTGTTGTTAGTGTCTTTGCATATTGACCAAGACTCAACCCCTATTGTGCAGTCTGGTGCCCTTGCCCTTTGCAGAACTACAAGTTACTATCTCTTATTGGGGGGGGGGGCATGCTCGGCTTCACCATCACTGGGTTGTTGTAGACTTTTTGGGCCGTATGGCTGTGCTCTAGAAGCATTCTCTCCTGACATTTCATCTGCATCAAAAATCATCCAGGCGTCCCCTGGGCAACGTCCTTGCAGACGGCCAATTCTCTCACAACAGGAGCGGTTGCTCCTGACACGATAAAAAATAAATAAATCTCTCCTGACATTTCATCTGCATCTCAGAGGTCCTCCCAACCTCTGAGGATGCCTGCCATAGATGCAGGCGAAACGTCAGGAGAGAATGCTTCTCAAACATGGCCACCATTGTCCTTTTCCTGCCTGATGGCAGAAAGGGGTTGGACTGGATGGTCCTTAGGGTCTCTTTAACTCAATGGATAGATTAAATCTGGAAGGCTGTGCGGTGCATCTTCTGACATGTGTTTTTCCCTTGGGAAATCCCCATGGCCAAACTGGTTCAGACTGGCTCAGGTTCTGCCCCCCACCCCTCTCAACTCTCCCCCCAGTTCCCTGCTCGGAGGAGCGCCCATTTGGACCCATTCACAGGGCATGAGGTTAGACAAAGAGGCCATTCAGGCTTTGTCTGGGCAGACTGGCGATGATGATGATGATGATGATGTTTTGGGCAGGAAAGGGTTGCCGTGGGTCTGGGTCTGGCAAAGGTCCAGCCGCTTGGATTCTTGTTTGGAGAGCTTGTGGAAGAAGAGGAGGAGGGACAGGGCTGGCCGGAGGGGGGGGGGGGAAGATGGAGGCCATGGTGGGTATGTAGGTGACACAACTAAAGCACACCCGACAGATGGCCATGCAGACTCTGTGTCAAAATCTCTGGAGAAGAAGATGCCACTGGACTCCTAGGTAGTATATTCCACGGTGTCCTTTGTAATGTTTAAATAGGATGTGTTGTTGAAGGCTTTCATGGCCGGAATGTCTGGGTTGCTGTGAGTTTTCGGGGCTGCCTGGCCATGTACCAGAAGCATTCCCTCTTGATGTTTCACCCACGTCTGTGGCAGGCATCTTCAGAGGTTATGAGGTCTGTTGGAAACTAGGCAACTGAAGTACACACACACACAGACACACACACACAAGCTGTACCCGCCAAGCGTTGCTGTGGCCAGCCTTCCCTCCCTCTTTCTCTCCTTCCTTCCTTCCTTCCTTCCTTCCTTCCTTCCTTCCTTCCTTCCTTCCTTCCTTCCCTCCCTCCCTCCCTCCCTCCCTCCCTCCCTCTTTCCTTCCTTTGCTCTTTTGCTCCATCCTTCCTTTTCTCTTTCCTTGCTTCCCTCCCTCTTTCTCTCCTTCCTTCCTTCCTTCCTTCCTTCCTTCCTTCCTTCCTTCCTTCCTTCCTTCCTTCCTTCCCTCCCTCCCTCCCTCCCTCCCTCCCTCCCTCCCTCCCTCTTTCCTTCCTTTGCTCTTTTTCTCCATCCTTCCTTTTCTCTTTCCTTCCCTCCCTCCCTCTTTCTCTCCTTCCTTCCTTCCTTCCATCCATCCTTCCTTCCCTCCCTCCCTCCCTCCCTCCCTCTTTCCTTCCTTTGCTCTTTTGCTCTTTTGCTCCATCCTTTCTTTTCTCTTAGCCTTGCTTCCCTCCCTCTTTCTCTCCTTCCTTCCTTCCATCCTTTCCTCCCTCCCTCTTTCCTTCCTTTGCTCTTTTTCTCCATCCTTCCTTTTCTCTTTCCTTCCCTCCCTCCCTCTTTCTCTCCTTCCTTCCTTCCTTCCATCCATCCTTCCTTCCCTCCCTCCCTCCCTCCCTCCCTCTTTCCTTCCTTTGCTCTTTTGCTCTTTTGCTCCATCCTTTCTTTTCTCTTAGCCTTGCTTCCCTCCCTCTTTCTCTCCTTCCTTCCTTCCATCCTTTCCTCCCTCCCTCTTTCCTTCCTTTGCTCTTTTTCTCCATCCTTCCTTTTCTCTTTCCTTCCCTCCCTCCCTCTTTCTCTCCTTCCTTCCTTCCTTCCATCCATCCTTCCTTCCCTCCCTCCCTCCCTCCCTCCCTCTTTCCTTCCTTTGCTCTTTTGCTCTTTTGCTCCATCCTTTCTTTTCTCTTAGCCTTGCTTCCCTCCCTCTTTCTCTCCTTCCTTCCTTCCATCCTTTCCTCCCTCCCTCTTTCCTTCCTTTGCTCTTTTGCTCCATCCTTCCTTTTCTCTTTCCTTCCCTCCCTCCCTCTTTCTCTCCTTCCTTCCTTCCTTCCATCCATCCTTCCTTCCCTCCCTCCCTCCCTCCCTCCCTCTTTCCTTCCTTTGCTCTTTTGCTCTTTTGCTCCATCCTTTCTTTTCTCTTAGCCTTGCTTCCCTCCCTCTTTCTCTCCTTCCTTCCTTCCATCCTTTCCTCCCTCCCTCTTTCCTTCCTTTGCTCTTTTGCTCCATCCTTCCTTTTCTCTTTCCTTCCCTCCCTCCCTCTTTCTCTCCTTCCTTCCTTCCTTCCATCCATCCTTCCTTCCCTCCCTCCCTCCCTCCCTCCCTCCCTCCCTCTTTCCTTCCTTTGCTCTTTTGCTCTTTTGCTCCATCCTTTCTTTTCTCTTAGCCTTGCTTCCCTCCCTCTTTCTCTCCTTCCTTCCTTCCATCCTTTCCTCCCTCCCTCTTTCCTTCCTTTGCTCTTTTTCTCCATCCTTCCTTTTCTCTTTCCTTCCCTCCCTCCCTCTTTCTCTCCTTCCTTCCTTCCTTCCATCCATCCTTCCTTCCCTCCCTCCCTCCCTCCCTCCCTCCCTCTTTCCTTCCTTTGCTCTTTTGCTCTTTTGCTCCATCCTTTCTTTTCTCTTAGCCTTGCTTCCCTCCCTCTTTCTCTCCTTCCTTCCTTCCATCCTTTCCTCCCTCCCTCTTTCCTTCCTTTGCTCTTTTTCTCCATCCTTCCTTTTCTCTTTCCTTCCCTCCCTCCCTCTTTCTCTCCTTCCTTCCTTCCTTCCATCCATCCTTCCTTCCCTCCCTCCCTCCCTCCCTCCCTCTTTCCTTCCTTTGCTCTTTTGCTCTTTTGCTCCATCCTTTCTTTTCTCTTAGCCTTGCTTCCCTCCCTCTTTCTCTCCTTCCTTCCTTCCATCCTTTCCTCCCTCCCTCTTTCCTTCCTTTGCTCTTTTGCTCCATCCTTCCTTTTCTCTTTCCTTCCCTCCCTCCCTCTTTCTCTCCTTCCTTCCTTCCTTCCATCCATCCTTCCTTCCCTCCCTCCCTCCCTCCCTCCCTCTTTCCTTCCTTTGCTCTTTTGCTCTTTTGCTCCATCCTTTCTTTTCTCTTAGCCTTGCTTCCCTCCCTCTTTCTCTCCTTCCTTCCTTCCATCCTTTCCTCCCTCCCTCTTTCCTTCCTTTGCTCTTTTTCTCCATCCTTCCTTTTCTCTTTCCTTCCCTCCCTCCCTCTTTCTCTCCTTCCTTCCTTCCTTCCATCCATCCTTCCTTCCCTCCCTCCCTCCCTCCCTCCCTCTTTCCTTCCTTTGCTCTTTTGCTCTTTTGCTCCATCCTTTCTTTTCTCTTAGCCTTGCTTCCCTCCCTCTTTCTCTCCTTCCTTCCTTCCATCCTTTCCTCCCTCCCTCTTTCCTTCCTTTGCTCTTTTGCTCCATCCTTCCTTTTCTCTTTCCTTCCCTCCCTCCCTCTTTCTCTCCTTCCTTCCTTCCTTCCATCCATCCTTCCTTCCCTCCCTCCCTCCCTCCCTCCCTCTTTCCTTCCTTTGCTCTTTTGCTCTTTTGCTCCATCCTTTCTTTTCTCTTAGCCTTGCTTCCCTCCCTCTTTCTCTCCTTCCTTCCTTCCATCCTTTCCTCCCTCCCTCTTTCCTTCCTTTGCTCTTTTTCTCCATCCTTCCTTTTCTCTTTCCTTCCCTCCCTCCCTCTTTCTCTCCTTCCTTCCTTCCTTCCATCCATCCTTCCTTCCCTCCCTCCCTCCCTCCCTCCCTCCCTCTTTCCTTCCTTTGCTCTTTTGCTCTTTTGCTCCATCCTTTCTTTTCTCTTAGCCTTGCTTCCCTCCCTCTTTCTCTCCTTCCTTCCTTCCATCCTTTCCTCCCTCCCTCTTTCCTTCCTTTGCTCTTTTGCTCCATCCTTCCTTTTCTCTTTCCTTCCCTCCCTCCCTCTTTCTCTCCTTCCTTCCTTCCTTCCATCCATCCTTCCTTCCCTCCCTCCCTCCCTCCCTCCCTCCCTCTTTCCTTCCTTTGCTCTTTTGCTCTTTTGCTCCATCCTTTCTTTTCTCTTAGCCTTGCTTCCCTCCCTCTTTCTCTCCTTCCTTCCTTCCATCCTTTCCTCCCTCCCTCTTTCCTTCCTTTGCTCTTTTGCTCCATCCTTCCTTTTCTCTTTCCTTCCCTCCCTCCCTCTTTCTCTCCTTCCTTCCTTCCTTCCATCCATCCTTCCTTCCCTCCCTCCCTCCCTCCCTCCCTCTTTCCTTCCTTTGCTCTTTTGCTCTTTTGCTCCATCCTTTCTTTTCTCTTAGCCTTGCTTCCCTCCCTCTTTCTCTCCTTCCTTCCTTCCATCCTTTCCTCCCTCCCTCTTTCCTTCCTTTGCTCTTTTGCTCCATCCTTCCTTTTCTCTTTCCTTCCCTCCCTCCCTCTTTCTCTCCTTCCTTCCTTCCTTCCATCCATCCTTCCTTCCCTCCCTCCCTCCCTCCCTCCCTCTTTCCTTCCTTTGCTCTTTTGCTCTTTTGCTCCATCCTTTCTTTTCTCTTAGCCTTGCTTCCCTCCCTCTTTCTCTCCTTCCTTCCTTCCATCCTTTCCTCCCTCCCTCTTTCCTTCCTTTGCTCTTTTGCTCCATCCTTCCTTTTCTCTTTCCTTCCCTCCCTCCCTCTTTCTCTCCTTCCTTCCTTCCTTCCATCCATCCTTCCTTCCCTCCCTCCCTCCCTCCCTCCCTCTTTCCTTCCTTTGCTCTTTTGCTCTTTTGCTCCATCCTTTCTTTTCTCTTAGCCTTGCTTCCCTCCCTCTTTCTCTCCTTCCTTCCTTCCATCCTTTCCTCCCTCCCTCTTTCCTTCCTTTGCTCTTTTTCTCCATCCTTCCTTTTCTCTTTCCTTCCCTCCCTCCCTCTTTCTCTCCTTCCTTCCTTCCTTCCATCCATCCTTCCTTCCCTCCCTCCCTCCCTCCCTCCCTCTTTCCTTCCTTTGCTCTTTTGCTCTTTTGCTCCATCCTTTCTTTTCTCTTAGCCTTGCTTCCCTCCCTCTTTCTCTCCTTCCTTCCTTCCATCCTTTCCTCCCTCCCTCTTTCCTTCCTTTGCTCTTTTGCTCCATCCTTCCTTTTCTCTTTCCTTCCCTCCCTCCCTCTTTCTCTCCTTCCTTCCTTCCTTCCATCCATCCTTCCTTCCCTCCCTCCCTCCCTCCCTCCCTCTTTCCTTCCTTTGCTCTTTTGCTCTTTTGCTCCATCCTTTCTTTTCTCTTAGCCTTGCTTCCCTCCCTCTTTCTCTCCTTCCTTCCTTCCATCCTTTCCTCCCTCCCTCTTTCCTTCCTTTGCTCTTTTGCTCCATCCTTCCTTTTCTCTTTCCTTCCCTCCCTCCCTCTTTCTCTCCTTCCTTCCTTCCTTCCATCCATCCTTCCTTCCCTCCCTCCCTCCCTCCCTCCCTCTTTCCTTCCTTTGCTCTTTTGCTCTTTTGCTCCATCCTTTCTTTTCTCTTAGCCTTGCTTCCCTCCCTCTTTCTCTCCTTCCTTCCTTCCATCCTTTCCTCCCTCCCTCTTTCCTTCCTTTGCTCTTTTTCTCCATCCTTCCTTTTCTCTTTCCTTCCCTCCCTCCCTCTTTCTCTCCTTCCTTCCTTCCTTCCATCCATCCTTCCTTCCCTCCCTCCCTCCCTCCCTCCCTCTTTCCTTCCTTTGCTCTTTTGCTCTTTTGCTCCATCCTTTCTTTTCTCTTAGCCTTGCTTCCCTCCCTCTTTCTCTCCTTCCTTCCTTCCATCCTTTCCTCCCTCCCTCTTTCCTTCCTTTGCTCTTTTGCTCCATCCTTCCTTTTCTCTTTCCTTCCCTCCCTCCCTCTTTCTCTCCTTCCTTCCTTCCTTCCATCCATCCTTCCTTCCCTCCCTCCCTCCCTCCCTCCCTCTTTCCTTCCTTTGCTCTTTTGCTCTTTTGCTCCATCCTTTCTTTTCTCTTAGCCTTGCTTCCCTCCCTCTTTCTCTCCTTCCTTCCTTCCATCCTTTCCTCCCTCCCTCTTTCCTTCCTTTGCTCTTTTGCTCCATCCTTCCTTTTCTCTTTCCTTCCCTCCCTCCCTCTTTCTCTCCTTCCTTCCTTCCTTCCATCCATCCTTCCTTCCCTCCCTCCCTCCCTCCCTCCCTCTTTCCTTCCTTTGCTCTTTTGCTCTTTTGCTCCATCCTTTCTTTTCTCTTAGCCTTGCTTCCCTCCCTCTTTCTCTCCTTCCTTCCTTCCATCCTTTCCTCCCTCCCTCTTTCCTTCCTTTGCTCTTTTGCTCCATCCTTCCTTTTCTCTTTCCTTCCCTCCCTCTTTCTCTCCTTCCTTCCTTCTTCCTTCCTTCCAGTTCCTCCCTTGAACACAGGGTTGTTCTTCCAGGTGAGGTCTGACCAAAGCAAAATCGAGTGGGGCTTCCATTTCCCTCGACCGCAGTGGTGCAAGTGGTGATGTGCAAGCCATGCGCTTCCTCGCAGTTTCCGTTCCCAGAAAGGGAAGGTTGAGGAGCTGCTGGTGGGACTCTCCTGGGAGACAGGCGGGCTTCTCTCGATCCGTGAGGCTTTGAACCTTGTTGACAGTTAAATGCCGAAGATACAATTGATTGGCTTCTAGCCCAATGTGGTGACGCAGCTTCAAAGGGGGGTGGCATGCTTGTGAGCGGTCTTCCGATTTAAGAACATAATGGATCCCTTGCTTTGCACTCTATAAAACCCTAAACGGCTCCAGCCCAGTTTACCTGTCTGAAGGTATCTCCCTCTATGAACCTTCAAGGACCTTGAGATCGTCTGGAGAGGCCCTGCTCTTGGTCCCACCACTGTCATAGTTGCGTTTGGTCGGACAGCGTATCTGTCCAAACCCCGGAGTTTGAGATCATCTGGGGAGGCCCTGCTCTCGACTCCACCGCTATCACAAGTGAGGTTGGTGGGGATGAGGAGCAGGGCCTTCTCAGTGGTGGCCCCTCACCTGTGGAACTCACTCCCGGGGGAAATTAGGGCATCAACATCCCTCCTCTCCTTCAGGAGGAAATTAAAGACGTGGTTGTGGGACCAGGCCTTCGGGCAATCTGACAACTAGATAAGGACAATCAGATGACTAGGACTGACAGGACTGACAATGTGGAATTGGAAATTGGACTATGAGATGGTGAACGCTGACCATTAATGAGGAGTAATTGGTTTGTATTGGTTTTATTGGTTTTATTGTTGTAATGCAGGAACTGTTGGTTAACTGTTAATTGCTGCTATATTGTTTTATACTACTGTTGTGTGATGCCGGCATCAAATTGTGCCTTTGTAAGCCGCCCTGAGTCCCCTCCGGGGTGAGAAGGGCGGGGTAGAAGTAACCGAAATAAATAATAAATAAGTGAGAGGCAGGGCCTTCTCGGTGGTGGCCCCTTGGCTGTGGAACTACCTCCCTAACGAGATCAGATCTGCCCCCTCCCTCATGACCTTCCAGAAGAAGCTCAAACCCTGGTTATGGGATCAAGCGTTTGCAGAATAGATGGTTTTAATTGACTTTTTTAGTTGATGGCAATGGATTGATTTGGAAGACGACATTAAACAGCTGTTTTAATGTATCTATAATTGTTTTTAATGTAGGTTAATGGTATATTATGTTTGTTTTATGGTTTGGCACCGAATGGTGTCTGTTGGTAGCCGTCCTGAGTCCCTCTTCGGAGATGTGGACGGGATAGAAATGCTCCGAATACATAAACAAATCAATATACTGACATGTATTGTCGAAGGCAACTCATGGGGTCAACTATAGACAGAAACATCCAGGAGAGAGCAAAGTTTGTGCTTGATAAACATACAAGTGGGAAAACTAGAGCAAAATGTGCTGCTTTTTTGTGCAATGTGTTGTTGAGAGTGTTCACTGGCTTGCTGTGAGTTTTCCGGCTGTCTGGCCATGTTCTGGGAGCATTCTCTCCTGACGTTTTGCCTGCATCTATGGCAAGCATCCTTAGAGGTTGTGAGGTCCTTTCGGTAGCCATCCTGAGTCCCTCTTCGGAGGCGTGAAGAACGGGATAGGAATGCTCCTGATACATAAATAAATCAATATGCAGACATGTGTTGTCGAAGGCTTTCATGGCTGGAATCACTGGGTTGTTGTAGGTTTTTCGGACTGTATGGCCATGTTCGGAAGCATTCTTTCCTGACATTTCACCTGCATCTATGGCAAGCATCCTCAGACGTTGTGAGGTCCTGTTGGTAGCCGTCCTGAGACCCTCTTCAGAGGTGTGGACGGGATAGAAATGTTCCAAATACATAAATAAATCAATATGCTGACATGTATTGTTGAAGGCTTTCATGGCTGGAATCACTGAGTTGTTGTAGGTTTTTCAGGCTGCATTGCCATGTCCGAGAAGCATTGTCTCCTGACGTTTTGCCTGCATCTATGGCACGCATCCTCAGAGGTTGTGAGGTCCTATTGGTAGCCATCCTGAGTCCCTCTTTGGACGTGTGGATGGGATAGGAATGCTCCTGATATATAAATAAATCAATATGCTGACATGTATTGTTGAAGGCTTTCATGGCTTGAATCACTGGGTTCTTGTAGGTTTTTCAGGCTGTATGGCCATATTCGAGAAGCATTTTCTCCTGACGTTTTGCATGCATCTATGGCAAGCATCCTCAGAGGTAATGAGGTCTGTTGGAACTAGGAAAAAGGGTTTATATATCTGTGGAATGACCAGGGCGGGACAAAGGACTCTTGTCTGCTGGAGCTAGGTGTGAAAGTTTCAACTGACTACCTTGATTAGCATATAATGGCCTGACAGTGCCTGGAGCAAACTTTTGTTGAGAGGTGATTAGATGTCCTTGTTTGTTTCCTCTCTGTTGTTGTGCTGTTGTAATTTTAGATATGTATTGCCGAAGGCTTTCATGGCTGGCATCACTGGGTTGTTGTAGGTTTTTCGGGCTGGATGGCCATGTTTGAGAAGCATTCTCTCCTGACGTTTCGCCTGCATCTCTGGCAGGCATCCTCAGAGGTTGTGAGGACCTCTGAGATAGAGGTCCTCACAACCTCTGAGGATGCCTGCCATAGATGTAGGCGAAACATCAGGAGAGAATGCTTCTCAAACATGGCCATACAGCTTGAAAAACCTACAACAACTCTATGCAGACATGGCTATCCTCCAAGTAAATCCAACTCCTCCTTTGAATTGTACTACCCTCATGGAACCCATCTTTCCATGCACAACGTACAAGATTTAATTCCTGGCTTCTGGGGGAAAAAATCTTGAAATCCTGGAAATATAATTGTGCGAAACATCTGGTCAAGCCAGTGTTACAGACAGTGCTTACTTCGACGAAAGGTGTCCGATCCAGTGTAAGTCAGGTGTGTGTCTCTCCCAGGTGTGGGCATTTCCCACGGAAGCCTCCGTGGAATTCACGAAACCCGTACGATGCTTTCGCAGAACCCGAGGGCTCCACGGAGCACAGTTTGGGATCGGCTCTGCTACGCTGTTTCTGGGGAAAGCCTCACTCTTCTTTGCCATTTGCACTCTGCTTCTCTTCCTGGTTGGATGGTTGCAATGGTTGCATTTTGTCCCCGGTGACTATGTTGGACGCAAACATCTCTTTTCCAGGCTGGACTTTCCTTTATGGAAACCACCAGCAAATACAAAGAGCGCGCCTCTCGTCTTTGGATTTCGTTGGCTGCAAAACAACAAAGGCGATGCCTGCCTTGGGAAGGTCCCTTGATATTTATTCAAGAGCAACAGGGCACTCCGTGCATGTCGAACATTACTAGAGGTTTATGTGCAAAGGGCTTCCAGTCTTTTACTGCGCCAAGAAAAGCAACATAACTCTAGCTTCTACATGCGAATGAGGGCATTGCCTGGCAAAAAAATCAATATGCAATGTATTGTCGAAGGCTTTCATGGCCGGAATCACTGGGTTGTTGTAGGTTTTTTGGGGCTATATGGCCATGTTCTAGAGGCATTCTCTCCTGATGTTTCGCCTGCATCTATGTCAAGCATCCTCAGAGGTAGCGAGGTCTGTTGGAACTAGGAAAAAGAATTTATATATCTGTGGAATAATGACCAGGGTGAGACAAAGGACTCTTGTCTGCTGGAGCTAGGGGTGAATGTTTCAACTGACCACCTTGATTAGCATTTGATGGCCTGGAAGTGTCTGGAGCAATCTTTTGTTGAGAGGTGATTAGATGTCCTTGTTTGTTTCCTCTCTGTTGTTGTGCTGTTGTAATTTTACAGTTTTTTAATACTGGTAGCCCGATTTTGTTCATTTTCATGGTCTCTTCCTTTCTGTTGAAATTGTTCACATGCTTGTGGATTTCAATGGCTTCTCTGTGTAGTCTGCCATGGTGGTTGTGAGAGTGGTCCAGCATTTCTGTGTTCTCATAGCCATAGCAGAGCACCTGAGGAACCAACCTGGACACACTCCGTTTTCCATTCTTGAGTTCGGAGTAGAGCAACTGCTTTGGGAGACGGTGGTTGGGCATCCCGACAATGTGGCCGGTCCAGCGGAGTTGATGGTGGAGGACCATCGCTTCAATGCTGGTGGTCTTTGCTTCTTCCGGCACACTGACGTTTGTCTGCCTGTCTTCCCAAGAGATTTGCAGGATTTTCCGGAAGCAGCACTGATGGAATTGTTCCAGGAGTTGCATGTGACGTCTGTAGACTTTCCACGTTTCGCAGGCGTAGAGCAGGGTTGGGAGAACAATAGCTTTATAGACAAGCCCCTTGGTCTCCCTAGGGCTGTCTCGGTCCTCAAACACTCTCTGCTTCATTCGGAAGAATGCTGCACTCGCAGAGCTCAGGCGGTGCTGTATTTCAGAGTAAAATGTTGACGTCTGTAGACAGTCCACGTTTCACAGGCGTAGAGCAGGGTTGGGAGGACAATAGCTTTATAGACAAGCCCCTTGGTCTCCCTAGGGCTGTCCCAGTCCTCAAACACTCTCTGCTTCATTCGGGAAAATGCTGCACTCGCAGAGCTCAGGCGGTGTTGTATTTCGGTGTCGATGTTGACTTTGGTGGAGAGGTGGCTGCCAAGGGAGTGGAAATGGTCAACATTTTCTAATGTTACACCATTAGTCTGTATCTCTGGCCTTGGAGAGGGATTGGCTGGTGTCTGCTTGAACAGCACTTTGGTTTTCTCGATGTTCAGTGACAAGCCGAGCTTCTCGTATGCTTCTGCAAAGGTGTTTAAAGTGGCTTGCAGATCTTCTGAATGCGCACAGACGACGTTGTCATTTGGGATGTAACCAGAGCATGGACCACTGTGGCCAAGTCAGACTTCCCAAGGTACGGGCGCAGCTGGCGCACAAGCTCCCTTGGGGTTCCAGGCTCAGCGATGAGGCCAGGATCACTCCCAAGCTGCGAACCTGAGTCTTCAGGGGGAGTGTCACCCCTTCCGTCCAACACAGGCTGTAATCCTATGCACTGTTTGGCCTTGCGACTGACCAGTAGGACCTCTGTCATGTCTGGATTCAGTTTCAATTTGTTCGCCCTCATCCAGTCCGACACAGCGGCCAAGCACTGGTTCAAGATCTGGACAGCCCAGCATTTGAATACACCTATACGGCATCTCCGCTAATTCCAATCAGTTCATTAATCCCCGCATTTGACTCTCCCTTGGCCCTTTATTTACTCAGTAAACGTTCAATAAAGGAAATAATCTGCATTTAATCTAAAGCTGTGTCAGTATATTGGATGTGAGATAATGGACAACGGTAACAGCCTGGGCAGATGTGTTTAGACAGCTGGATCAATTATTCCCATTTTAATACTCCCTCGGCAGGTATTTGATCTCATTTCCCTCCTCCTTTTATTTCTTTTGCTTGGAGTCGTTTTGGAAGAGAAGGTAAATAATGGCCAAGGGTGAGCGAGGGGCATCACACGAGGCCGGCGCCTGCATTTCCATAGATCCCATTCCCAAAACAAATGGGATAATAATAATAATTTATTTATCGTGTCATCCGCAACCAGAACATTGTGTTACATTTCTAACAGAACAAAACAAACAAACAGATAAAAAAACTACACAAATTTTGCAAACTTAGTAGCTGATTAAATGTCCTTTGACCAGTCTCTGGCCACTTGGAGTGCCTTTGGTGTTGCCGCAAGAAGGTCCTCCATCGTGCATGTGGCAGGGCTCAGGGTGCATTGCAGCAGGTGGTCAGTGGTTGGCTCTTCTCCGCACTCGCATGTCGAGGATTCCACTTTGTGGCCCCATTTCTTGAGGTTGGCTCTGCATCTCGTGGTGCCAGAGCACAGTCTGTTCAGCGCCTTCCAAGTTGCCCCGTCTTCTGTGTGTCCAGGGGGGAGTCTGTCATCTGGTATCACCCACGGATTGAGGTGCTGGGTTTGAGCCTGCCACTTTTGGACTCTCGCTTGCTGGGGTGTTCCAGCGAGTGTCTCTGTAGATCTAAGAAAACTATTTCTTGATTTGAGTCATTGACGTGCTGGCTGATACCCAAACAGGGGATGAGCTGGAGATGTCTCTGCCTTGGTCCTTTCACTATTGGCTGCTAATTCCCGGTGGATGTCAGGTGGTGCAATACTGGCTAAGCAGTGTAATTTCTCCCGTGGTGTAGGGCGCAGACACCCCGTGATAATGCGGTATGTCTCATTAAGAGCCACGTCCACTGTTTGAGCGTGGTGAGATGTGTTCCACAATGGGCATGCATACTCAGCAGCAGAGTAGCCAAGCGCAAGGGCAGATGTCTTCACTGTGTCTGGTTGTGATCCCCAGGTTGTGCCAGTCAGCTTTCGTATGATATTGTTTCTAGCACCCACTTTTTGCTTGATGTTCAGGCAGTGCTTCTTGTAGGTCAGAGCACGGTCCAGAGTGACTCCCAGGTACTTGGGTGCGCTGCAATGCTCCAGTGGGATTTGTTCCCAGGTAATCCTCAGAGCTCGGGATGCTTGTCTGTTCTTGAGATGAAAGGCACATGTCTGTGTTTTAGATGGATTAGGGATCAGCTGGTTTTCCCTGTAATAGGCAGTTAGAGCACCTAGAGCTTCGGAGAGCTTCTGTTCAACCATCTCAAAGCTCCCTGCTTGAGCAGTGATGACACGATCATCAGCATATATGAAGCTCTCATAGAATCATAGAATCCTAGAATCAAAGAGTTGGAAGAGACCTCTTGGGCCATCCAGTCCAACCCCATTCTGCCAAGAAGCAGGAATATTGCATTCAAATCACCCCTGACAAATGGCCATCCAGCCTCTGCTTAAAAGCTTCCAAAGAAGGAGCCTCCACCACACTCCCTCCGGGGCAGAGAGTTCCACTGCTGAACGGCTCTCACAGTCAGGAAGTTCTTCCTCTCTGTCCCTTCTGGCAGTGGCTGGTCATTTGTGTAGATGTTGAACATGGATGGAGCAAGCACGCTCCCCTGAGGCAGGCCGTTCTTCTGTTTCCGCCATCTGCTTCTCTGGCCCTGGAACTCAACAAAAAAGCTCCTGTTTTGTAGCAGGTTTCCTATGAGGCGGGTGAGGTGGTCGTCCTTTGTGAGATTATACATTTTTCTCAGGAGGAGGCAGCGGTGGTTCACAGTCTCATAAGCCGCTGACAGGTCTATGAAGACAGCTCCTGTGATATAATAATAATAATAATAATAATAAAAATAAAGGGAAGGGAAACCGAACTGGGAAGAGAAGACTCCAAGAGGCAGTGCCTTTGCTGATTGATTTCCCCTCTCTGGATTCCTTATTGCAAGCAGAATTGGTTGGGAAGTGTGTTTGCGTCTCTTGCCCGCCTTTGCAAAAACCGTGTGTGCAGATCGAGGTCTGTTTTGCTCCGTCTTGTGAGCGCTCTTTGTTTCTTCATTATGAGCCCATCTTGATCTAAATTGTCTCCCGGAAACGCCTGGAAAGGACGACTCCTCCAAACAGATTACTTCAAGGGAATTGGGGATTTAATGGGAGGGAAATAGACAACTTGGAGGTCCTTGTAGCTCCTCCAACCTCTGCTCTCCAAAGTATGGAGAGAGCTTTTGGTTAAGCGTACAACCCTTTTCTCCATGTTGGATTTTTCTCCTTGTGCCCCATTTCATGCTTCTATTCCATTGTCTTTTTTTGGATGTTTGATGGGGAAATGCAGAAGTTTTGATGACAGGAGAGCTGTAGTTTTGATTCAAGCAGGCTGTTAAAGATGAAGGATTTTAAGATGAAGTCAGGAGGTGATGTGGTTTTCAAATCCAAATAGTAGGCATGGGTAACAACGGAAAAAAATGTTTCTAAACTTGTTTCGTTTTTAGGGGTCCATCACGTTTCGTTTTTTTAAAGAATTCTGAAATTTTCCTTTTAATTTGAAATTTACAAAATTTCGTATAATTACGAATTGATTCGTTAATGGTGGACGCGATTGCACAATATGCTAAAAAAGCCTCCAAATGGGACAGGAGGAACTTCTGAAGCTTCCCTCTCCCTCTGTTGTTGACTGTTGGTGTGATAAAACACACAACAACTATAAAACTTGCACCAGACATGCGAAAATAATTACGAAACAATTACGAAATAATTACGAAATAATAACGAAATAAATTGAAAAAATTGTTTCGAATCTAATTTACTCCTCACACTATTCCTGCATGGTTCAATATTGGATCGTAAGCTAATTTAAATACGAATTAATAACGAATTACGAAATAAACGAACGAAACCGCCCAAGCCTACCAAATAGGTTTTAATGGTTTTTCACTGGGAATTTTAAAGATTGTTCATGTTTGCATATTTGTCTATTTTCAATTGTATGCTGATGCGTTTATGTTAAGCTGCGGGAGAGATAAAGTGAGGTATTAATAATCTATATAAATAAAAATGTGATGTTCGTTTGTGAGATTAACAGAACTCAAAAAACCACTGGACAAATTGACACCAAATTTGGACACAAGACACCTAACAACCCAAAGTATGTCCTTCACTCATAAAAACACAACAAAATGCAGCAGAAGAGACATAAAAAGCCCCCAAAAGCTAAATGATGAAAAGCTAAACGACAATACAGAAAAAAAAGGAAGAAAGAGGGAGGGAAGGGGAGGGAAAAAAGAAAGAAAGAAAGAAACAGGGAGGGAAAGAAAGAAAGAAGGAAGGAAAGGGAGAAAGAAAGAAAGAAAGAAGGGGAGAAGGAAGCATGGAAGCAAAGAGAGAAGGAAGGAAGGAATGAGGTAGAGAAGGAAGAAAGGAGAGAAAGAGGGAGGGAAATAAAAAAGGGGAAGGAAGGAGAGAAGGAAAGAAAAAAGGGAAAGAGGGAAGGAAAGAGGGAGTGAAGGAAGGGGGAAGATGTTGAAAAAGAGGGAGGGAAGGAAAGAAGGAAAGAGAGAAGGAAGAAAAGAGAGACAGCAGAAGAGAAAGAAAAAGGGGAAAGAAAGGAAAGAGATAGAGAAAGAAGGAAGAAGAGAAGGAAAGAGGGAATGAAGGAAGGAGGGAAAGGAGAGAAAGAGGGAAGGTTGGCCACAGCAATGTGTGGCGGGTACAGCTTGTCTATAATGTTCATTTGTGGGATTGACATAACTCAAGAACCACTGGACGAATTGACACCATATTTGGACACAAGACACCTCTCCGGCCAACGAGTGACCATCACTCATAAAAACACTGAAAAACACAGCGGAAGCGACTTAAAAAGCCAAAAAAACAAAAAACATTACAACGCATGCACAAAACCACATATGTACACAAACACACATATGTACACATATACACAAATATATACAGAAATATATACACACATATATGCACACACAAAACACATACACAGAAAGGCGGAAGGAAGGAGAGAAGGAAGGAGAGAAAGAGGGAAAGAAGGAGAGAAGGAAATAAAAAAGTGAAAGAGGGAAGGAAGGAGAGAAGGAACGAAAGAGAGAAAGAGGGAGGGAGGGAAAGAGACAAGGAAGGATGGAACAAAAGCGCTAAGGAAGCGAGAAAAGAAACAGGTAGAGAAGGAAGGAAGAAGAAGGGAAAGAAAAAGAGGGAAGGAAGGAAAGAGAGAAAGAGGGAGGGAGGGATGGAAGGAAGTAAAGAGACAAGGAAGGATGGAACCAAAGGGCTAAGGAAGCGAGAAAAGAAACAGGTAGAGAAGGAAGAAGGGAAAGAAAAAGAGGGAAGGAAAGAAAGAGGGAGGGAAGGAAGGAAGGAAGGAAGGAGAGAAAGAAAGAAAGAGGGAGGGAAGGTTGGCCTCAGTAACATGTGGCGGGTACAGCTAGTAATCTATATAAATAAACATGTAATGTTTGTTTGTGGGATGAACATAACTCCAAAACCACTGGGCGAATGGACACCAAATTTGGACACAAGACACCTCTCAGGCCAAGGAGTGACCATCACTCATAAAAACACTGAAAGACACAGCAGAAGAGGCTTAAAAGGCCAGAAAAACAAAAAAATACATTACAACGCCTGTGCAAAACCACACACACACACACACACACACACACACATATATATACACACATATACATATACACAAATATATATACACACACAAAACACATGTACACAGACTGGGCCACAGCAACGCGTGGCAGGGGACGGCTAGTAATAATAATATAATAATAATACAACTGGAAAAACTGACACGATGTGGTTTTTAAATTCAAATAGGTTTTAATTTTTTTTTCCACTGGGAATTTTTAAAGACTATTTATTTTGAATCCTGTTTGGATGTTTGCATATTTGTGTGTTTTCAATTGTATGCTGATGCTTTTATGTTAAGCCGCTTTGACCCTCCCACAGGAGAGATAAAGTGAGGTAGTAATAATAATAATAATAATAATAATAATAATAATACAACTGGATAAGCTGACACGATGCGAGGATGTAAAGATTGAACTGCAAAGACCAGTTAAGGTGGTCCCAGTGGTGATGGGCACACTGGGTGCAGTGCCTCAAGTCCTTGGCCTGCACGTAAACACAAACAAAATTAGCACAAAAGGCCACCCTACTGGGATCTGCATGCATTATTTGCTGATACTGCAAAGCTCTGGATTCTAGAAAGGTCAGGCATAGGAGTGCTTTCTCCGTGTGGTGCCTGTTTGCCTGCCCATCCTTGTATTGACGTGTCCCTTTCTTTCTTTCTTTCTTTCTTTCTTTCTTTCTTTCTTTCTTCCTCCCTGGCTGCTCCTCCAGCCCTGAGCTGCAACGAGAACGACGGGGACCACCTGGACCGCGACCAGCAATACCCCAGCAACCAGAAAACGAAGCGCATGCGGACCTCCTTCAAACACCATCAGTTGCGGACAATGAAGTCTTATTTTGCTATTAACCACAACCCGGACGCCAAGGACTTGAAACAGCTGGCTCAGAAAACGGGCTTGACCAAGAGAGTGCTCCAGGTAAGGACAGCCCACCTGTCGGAGGAGGACGCCTCTTGTGCCAGGCAGAAAAGCCTCCTCAGGTGCACCTTCTTCCACGGAGATGCCACAGAGGGTTCGAAGCCTTTCCCCCGTCCTTTTCCCTGTTTGGTGGAAAGCAAATCTCCATGGTCTCTATTTAGAAATGCTGGTCCCCACAGGAACATGGCTCTTGTAGTTGTGGAGCACGAAAGGAAAGGCAGAACCCTGGTTCCCACCTGCAACTCACGTTGTGACCTGAAAGTACTTATTAGGAGGGAAAAGAGGGGACTAGAAAGTTCTATTTTCAAAATCCACGTTGCCTATCTATACGTAGATATGAAAAGTCAAAATGTGTGAGTGTGTGTGTGTATTTGTCCATTTGTACCACAAAGGCTGCTGCTAGGTGAAGTGGGTCTCTGTGATGTCATTGGATTGGGTGTTGCTAGGTGAGGTATCCCTCTGTGATGTCTCTGGATTGGCTATTGCTAGGTGAATGAGTGGCTATTGCTAGGTGAAGTGGCCCTCTGTGATGTCACTAGATTGGGTGTTGCTAGGTGCAGTGGCCTTCTGTGATGTCAATGGGTTGGCTGTTGCTAGGTGAGGTATCACCGTAATGTCACTGGACTGGCTATTGCTAGGTGGAGTGGCTACTGCTAGGTGAAGTGGCCCTCTGAAATGTCATTGGATTGGCCACTGCTAGTTGAAGGATTTGGTTAGACCGCATCTGGAATATTGTGTCCAATTCTGGGCACCACAATTCAAGAGAGATATTGACTCTAAGCTGGAATGTGTCCAGAGGAGGGCGACTCAAAGGATCAAGGGTCTGGAGAACAAGCCCTATGAGGAGCGGCTCAAAGAGCTGGGCATGTTTAGACTGAAGAAGAGATGGCTGAGAGGAGATATAATGAGGGCCATGTATAATAAATATGTGAGAGGAAGCCACAGGGAGGAGGAGGGAGCAAGCTTGTTTTCTGCTTCCTTGGAGACTAGGACGCAATGGAAGAATGGCTTCAAACGACAAGAGAGGAGATTCCACCTGAACATGAGGAAGAACTTCCTGACTGTGAGAGCCGTTCAGCAGTGGAACTCTCTGCCCCGGAGGGAGTGTGGTGGAGGCTCCTTCTTTGGAAGCTTTTAAGCAGGGGCTGGATGGCCATCTGTCAGGGGTGATTTGAATGCAATATTCCTGCTTCTTGGCAGAATGGGGTTGGACTGGATGATGGCCCAGGAGGTCTCTTCCAACTCTTTGATTCAATGATTCTATGATTGACTATTGCTAGGTGAAGTGGCCCTCTGTGATGTCACAAGATTGGCTGTTTCTAGGTGAGGTATCCCTCTGTGATGTCACAGGATTAGCTGTTGCTAGGGGAAGTGGCCCTCTGTGATGTCACTAGATTGGCTGCTGCTAGTTTAAGGATTGGTTGCGGCTAGGTGAGTGGCCCTCTGTGATGTCACTGGGTTGGCCATTGCTAGGTGAAGTATTGACTATTGCTAGATGAAGTGGCCCTCTATGGTGTCACTAGATTGGCTATTGCTAGGTGAAGTGGCTCTCTGTGATGTCACTGGGATAGAAAGGTGACATTTTTATCCTGAGCTGCCTTGAGTCCCTATATTGGGAGAATAGCGGGATAAGAATAAAGTAAATGTATACATGTAAAAGTATGTATGTACGTTTGACTGTTTACGCCACAAAGGCTGTTGCTAGGTGAAGTGGCCCTCTGTCAAGTCACTGGGAAAGAAAGATGATCTGTGCATGTGGGGAAAGGAGGAAAGAAGGGCTGGAGAAGGGAGAAAGTAGGCAGGCAGTGGTCCCAATGAGATCTGGGCAACCCGGGGCATGTGCCCGATTGTGTTCCTTTTCAAGGTCTTCGAAACAGTGGGCCACACAACTGTGATGTGGCTTTCATAGCAAGCCATGTTGGCCACATCTTGCAGGGAATCCCTCCTGGTTGAATTACCTAAGAAGGGCTGGTTGAGCCTCCGGTTTGCTCATAGCACTGACTTCCCATGTCACGAAATGCATCTCACACTCTTGCAAAGCCTGATTCCTGTATCTCAAGGGGCTCTCTTGTGAATTCGAGCTGCCAACTTTGGCTCAGATCGTGTGCCATTCCAGTTGGCGTGATCAAGATGCACAGAACACATTGAAACCAACGGGTCTGCAATGCAAATAAATTATTGAGGTACCTTAGCTCACCAACATCTGTACCAGCAGTTCTCAACCTGGGTGTCAGGACCCCTTTGCGGGGCGGTCATGAGGTAGTGTCAGAAGGATCTCCAAAGACCATAAGAAAACACAGTATTTTTTGCGTGGGAAGTTTGGCCCAATTCTATCGTTGGTGGGGTTCAGAATGCTCTTTGATTGTAGGTGAACTATAGATCCCAGCAACTACAACTCTCAAATGTCAAGGTCTATTTTCCCCAAACTCCATCAGTGTTGACATTTGGGCATATTGAGTATCCCTGCCAAGTTTGGTCCAGATCCAACATTGTTTGAGTCCACATTGCTCTCTGAATGTAGTTGAACTACAACTCCCAAACTCAAGGTCAATTCCCATTAAACCCTTCCAGTATTTTCTCTTGGTCATGGGAGTTCTGTGCGCCAAGATTGGTTCCGTTCCATCATTGGCAGACTTCAGAATGCTCTTTGATTGTAATAATAATAATAATAATAATAATAATAATAATAACAATAATAAGTGAACTATAAATCCCAGCAACTACAACTCCCAAATGTCAAGGTCTATTTTCCGCAAACTCCACATTTGAGCATATTGAGTATTCATGCCAGGTTTGGTCCAGATCCATCCTTGTTTGAGTCCACAGTGCTTTCTGCATGTAGGTGAACTACAACTCCCAAACTCAAGGTCAATGCCCATTAAACACTTCCAGTATTTTCTGTTGGTCATGAGAGAACTGTGTGCCAAGTTTGGTTCAATTCCCTCATTGGTGGAGTTCGGAATGCTCTCTGATTGTAATAATAATAATAATAATAATAATAATAATAATAATTGTAAGTGAACTATAAATCCCAGCAACTACAACTCCCAAATGTCAAGGTCTATTTTCCCCAAACTCCACATTTGAGCATATTGAGTATTCATGCCAAGTTTGGTCCAGATCCATCATTGTTTGAGTCCACAGTGCTCTTGGGATGTAGGTGAACTACAACTCCCAAACTCAAGGTCAATAATAATAATAATAATAATAATAATTGTACGTGAACTATAAATCCCAGCAACTCCAACTCCCAAACGTCAAGATTCTATTTCCCCCAAACTCCACCAGTGTTCACATTTGGCCATATTGAGTATCCGTGTCAAGTTTGGTCCAGATCCATCATTGTTTGAGTCCATAGTGCTCTCTGGATTTAGGTGAACTACAACTCCCAAATGTCAAGGTCTATTTTCCTCAAACTCCACATTTGAGCATATTGAGTATTCATGCCAAGTTTGGTCCAGATCCATCATTGTTTGAGTCCACAGTGCTCTTGGGATGTAGGTGAACTACAACTCCCAAACTCAAGGTCAATAATAATAATAATAATAATAATTGTAAGTGAACTATAAATCCCAGCAACTACAAATCCCAAATGTCAAGGTCTATTCTCCCCAAACTCCACATTTGAGCATATTGAGTATTCATGCCAAGTTTGGTCCAGATCCAACATTGTTTGAGTCCACAGTGCTCTCGGGATGTAGGTGAACTACAACTCCCAAACTCAACAACTGCTAAAACTTGAACAAATCTGGAGAACATGATGGTGGGAACTTTTTAAAATTAGAGACCACTCATGTTGTTTGGTGGATATTTGCATTGGATGTATTGCAAGCTTATAAATCTCTGACCCTCAAGCGATCTGGTCCTTTGTGACCTTGTTTGGGCCGTGAATTCCTTTCTGAGCCAATGTCAGACCTTTCTGACCACTGCCTAATGTTGTCTTCCTTCCGCCGCACTCTCTTCCGTTTTGCTGAGCGTGGATGAATGTCTCTTCCAATGAGTCCTGATGTGTCCAAAGCAGGATAGCCTAATTGTTTTGTGCTTCCAGGGACAACCCAGCCTTAATTGGCTGTCAGGCCCACTCGTTTGTCTGCAGGACTCTCCTCTTCTCCAGCCTCATATTTCAGATTAGATTCGTTCTCTTCTTCTTGTCATCTTCCTTCGCTCTCCATCTTTCGTAACCATAGATCGAAACTGAAAGTACTATGGCAGGGATAATGCTGACTTTGGTATTGAGGAAGCTCCCTCTCCCCCATTGTTATGTTCAGCAAGTTTGCTCTAGATGCATCATTGGTAGGGTTGAGCCTGCTCTCTGGCTGCAGGGTGAACTACAACTCCCACTATGGTGGGTCAGTCCCCTCAGACCCGTTCAGTAGGTGGAGTTAGTAATGGGGATTCTGCGTGCCAAGTTTGGTCCAGGTCCATCATCGGTGGAGGTCACAGTTCCACTGGTTGTGGGTGAACTACAACTCCCACTATGGTGGATCAGTCCCCTCAGACCCGTTCAGTAGGTGGAGATAGTAATGGGGATTCTGTGTGCCAAGTTTGGTCCAGCTCCATCATTGGTGGAGGTCACAGTTCCTCTAGTTGTGGGTGAACTACAACTCGCACTATGGTGGGTCAGTCCCCTCAGACCTCTCCAGTAGGTGGAGACAGTCATGGGGATTCTGCGTGCCAAGTTTGGTCCAGCTCCATCATCGGTGGAGGTCACAGTTCCTCTGGTTGTGGGTGAACTACAACTCCCACTATGGTGGATCAGTCCCCTCAGACCCGTTCAGTAGGTGGAGATAGTAATGGGGATTCTGCGTGCCAAGTTTGGTCCAGCTCCATCATTGGTGGAGGTCACAGTTCCTCTAGTTGTGGGTGAACTACAACTCGCACTATGGTGGGTCAGTCCCCTCAGACCTCTCCAGTAGGTGGAGATAGTCATGGGGATTCTGCGTGCCAAGTTTGGTCCAGCTCCATCATCGGTGGAGGTCACAGTTCCTCTGGTTGTGGGTGAACTACAACTCCCACTATGGTGGATCAGTCCCCTCAGACCCGTTCAGTAGGTGGAGATAGTAATGGGGATTCTGCGTGCCAAGTTTGGTCCAGCTCCATCATTGGTGGAGGTCACAGTTCCACTGGTTGTGGGTGAACTACAACTCGCACTATGGTGGGTCAGTCCCCTCAGACCTCTCCAGTAGGTGGAGATAGTCATGGGGATTCTGCGTGCCAAGTTTGGTCCAGCTCCATCATCGGTGGAGGTCACAGTTTCTCTGGTTGTGGGTGAACTACAACTCCCACTATGGTGGATCAGTCCCCTCAGACCCGTTCAGTAGGTGGAGATAGTCATGGGGATTCTGTGTGCCAAGTTTGGTCCAGCTCCATCATTGGTGGAGGTCACAGTTCCACTGGTTGTGGGTGAACTACAACTCGCACTATGGTGGGTCAGTCCCCTCAGACCTCTCCAGTAGGTGGAGATAGTCATGGGGATTCTGCGTGCCAAGTTTGGTCCAGCTCCATCATCGGTGGAGGTCACAGTTTCTCTGGTTGTGGGTGAACTACAACTCCCACTATGGTGGATCAGTCCCCTCAGACCCGTTCAGTAGGTGGAGATAGTAATGGGGATTCTGCGTGCCAAGTTTGGTCCAGCTCCATCATTGGTGGAGGTCACAGTTTCTCTGGTTGTGGGTGAACTACAACTCCCACTATGGTGGATCAGTCCCCTCAGACCCGTTCAGTAGGTGGAGTTAGTAATGGGGATTCTGCGTGCCAAGTTTGGTCCAGCTCCATCATTGGTGGAGGTCACAGTTTCTCTGGTTGTGGGTGAACTACAACTCCCACTATGGTGGATCAGTCCCCTCAGACCCGTTCAGTAGGTGGAGATAGTAATGGGGATTCTGCATGCCAAGTTTGGTCCAGCTCCATCATTGGTGGAGGTCACAGTTCCTCTAGTTGTGGGTGAACTACAACTCGCACTATGGTGGGTCAGTCCCCTCAGACCTCTCCAGTAGGTGGAGATAGTCATGGGGATTCTGCGTGCCAAGTTTGGTCCAGCTCCATCATCGGTGGAGGTCACAGTTTCTCTGGTTGTGGGTGAACTACAACTCCCACTATGGTGGGTCAGTCCCTTCTGACCCTTCCAGTATGTTGAGTTAGTCATGGGAATTATGCGTGCCAAGTGTGGTTCAGCTCCATCATCAGTAGAGGTCACAGTTCCTCTGGTTGTGGGTGAACTACAACTCCCACTATGGTGGGTCAGTCCCCTCAGACCCCTCCAGTAGGTGGAGTTAGTCATGGGGATTCTGCGTGCCAAATTTGGTCCAGGTCCATCATTGGTGGAGGTCACAGTTCCACTGGTTGTGGGTGAACTACAACTCCCACTATGGTGAATCAGTCCCTTCAGACTCTTCCAGTAGGTAGAGTTAGTCATGGTGTTTATGCGTGCCAAGTGTGGTCCAGGTCCAACATCGGTGGAGGTCACAGTTCCACTGGTTGTGGGTGAACTACAACTCCCACTATGGTGGGTCAGTCCCTTCAGACCCATCCCATAGGTGGAGTTAGTCATGGGAATTCTGCATGCCAAGTTTGGTCTAGGTCCATCATCAGTAGAGGTCACACTTCCTCTGGTTGTGGGTGAACTACAACTCCCACTATGGTGAATCAGTCCCTTCAGACTCTTCCAGTAGGTAGAGTTAGTCATGGTGTTTATGCGTGCCAAGTGTGGTCCAGGTCCAACATCGGTGGAGGTCACAGTTCCACTGGTTGTGGGTGAACTACAACTCCCACTATGGTGGGTCAGTCCCTTCAGACCCATCCCATAGGTGGAGTTAGTCATGGGAATTCTGCATGCCAAGTTTGGTCTAGGTCCATCATCAGTAGAGGTCACACTTCCTCTGGTTGTGGGTGAACTACAACTCCCACTATGGTGAATCAGTCCCTTCAGACTCTTCCAGTAGGTAGAGTTAGTCATGGTGTTTATGCGTGCCAAGTGTGGTCCAGGTCCAACATCGGTGGAGGTCACAGTTCCTCTGGTTGTAGGTGAACTACAACTCTCAGAAAGGAAGGTCAGTTCCCCCCAAACCCCTCCAGTAATCAAATCTCAACATATCAAGTATGTGTGCCTAATTTGGTCCCGATCCATTGGTGTCTGGGTTCACTGTACTTTCTGTTTGGTGAGGACATTGGCAGGGCTGTTGGACATGTTTACACTGGGATGTCAGTGGTGGAGGAAACACATAAAGTCTAGGATGGGATTGTCTCTGTATGAAAGCCTCCACTTGGGTCTTGGACAGAATGGTGTTCATGGAGAACATTGGCAGGGCTCTTGGACATGTTTACACTGGGATGTCTGTGGTGGAGGAAACACATAATGTCTAGGATGAAATTGTCCCTGTAGGAAAGCCTTCTCTTGGGTGGTGGACAATGTGGTATTTGGTGAGGACATTGGCAGGGCTCTTGGACATGTTTACACTGGGATATCTGTGGTGCAGGAAACACACACAATCTAGGATGAAATTGTCCCTGTAGGAAAGCCTTCACTTGGGTCTTGGACAGAGTGGTGTTCGTGGAGGACATTGGCAGGGCTCCTGGACATATTTACACAGGGATGTCTGTGGTGGAGGAAACACATACAATCTAGGATGAAATTGTCCCTGTAGGAAAGCCTTCTCTTGGGTGGTGGGCAACGTGGTGTTCGTGGAGGACATTGGCAGGGCTCTTGGGCATGTTCACGGCACTCACTATAACCTGCCATGTCATTGGAGGGATGGCCGTTGGTGTCTCTTGAATAATGAGATTTATATGTATTTATGGAAGTGGGAGCCTGTCTGTGGAAGTGGACACCCCAGCCACACACATGCAGACATATTTTCCCTTTTATTATGCGTATAGATAGAAAATAAGTCAATGTATGTATGCACTCTGGGTGCAATTTTGCACTCATACATACACCAGTTGTGAAACACCCTATATTAGAGAACTAGCCGTCCCCTGCCACGCTTTGCTGTGGCCCACATGGGGGTTCTGCCTGGGAGGTTTGGCCCAATTCTATTGTTGGTGGGGTTCAGAATGCTCTGTGATTGTAGGTGAACTATAAATCCCAGCAAGTACAACTCCCAAATGTCAAGATTCTATTTTCCCCAAACTCCACCAGTGTTCAAATTTGGGCATATTGAGTATTTGTGCCAAGTTTGATCCCGATCCATCATTGTTTGAGTGCACAGTGATCTCTGGATGTAGGTGAACTACAACTCCAAAACCAAAGGACACTGTCCACCAAACCCTTCCAGTATTTTCTCTTGGTCATGGGAGAACTGTGTGCGAAGTTTGGTTCAATTCCATCGTTGGTGGGGTGCAGAATGCTCTTTGATTGTAGGTGAACTATGAATCCCAGCAACTACAACTCCGAAATGTCAAGATTCTATTTTCCCCAAACTCCACCGGTGTTCACATTTGGGCATATTGAGTATTCGTGTAGAGTTTGGTCCGGATCCATCATTGTTTGAGTCCACAGTGATCTCTGGATGTAGGTGAACTACAACTCCAAAACCAAAGGACACTGCCCACCAAACCCTTCCAGTATTTTCTGTTTGTCATGGGAGAACTGTGTGCCAAGTTTGATTCAATTCCATAGTTTGTGGGGTTCAGAATGCTCTTTGATTGCAAGTGAACTATAAATCCCAGCAACTACAACTCCCAAATGACAAAATCCATTTTTTGAGTGAAGGACATGCATTGGATTCTTAGGTGTCCTGTGCCCAAATTTGGTGTCAATTCGTCCAGTGGTTTTTGAGTTCTGTGAATACCACAAACGAACATTACCTTTTTATTTATATAGATAAGTAAAAAGCATCTAAGTCAAAAGCACTTTAAAGGAATAGGTAAATCCAATTAGGTAAGAAGATAAGCATGAACATTGTAATGTATTTTCTTTTTTTGGCTTTTGAGGTCTCTTCCGCTGTGTTTTCCAGTGTTTTTATGAGTGATGGTCACGCATTGGCCTGAGAGGTGTCTTGTGCCCAAATTTGGTGTCAATTCGTCCAGAAGTTTTTGAGTTCTGTGAATACCACAAACGAACATGACATTTTTATTTATATAGATAAGTAAAAAGCATCTAAGTAAAAAGCACTTTAAAGGAATAGGTAAATCCAATTAGGTAAGAAGATAAGCATGAACATTGTAATGTATTTTCTTTTTTTGGCTTTTGAATTCTCTTCCGCTGTGTTTTTCAGTGTTTTTATGAGTGATGGTCACGCATTGGCCTGAGGGGTGTCTTGTGTCCAAATTTGGTGTCAATTCGTCCAGTGGTTTTTGAGTTCTGTGAATACCACAAATGAACATGACCTTTTTATTTATATAGATTGGGATATTATAATGCTTGCAGAAGGCAAGGCCTTTGTGATGTTGGTGGCTTTGCTTTCTGGCCAACGTGGTTTCATTTTTGCAATGCAACTGAGAAGCACAAAAAGAGAGAGAGATTTTAAAGCCTTGTGTGTATTGGCGCCCTCAGGCAGTCTTTGCTCGGTTGGGTGCAACTTTGAGCTTGTCTATTATTAATAAGAACGTATAGCTGCGTTTGTATCGTACGCTTCTCCCGAGGAACGTCAAGGTGTCGGAAAACACCTTTGCGCCACTCGTTCTCCTTGTGCTGTTGAATAGAAGCGTTGCAGTGCATTGTAAGATCGATGGCATAGGCCTGGGAACATGGCTAACAAGCACCAATGTCTCTTTTTGCACTCATTTTGCACTCTCTCCATAGAAAAGTCAACGTATGTATGCGTTTATGGAGATCTCATCAAAGCAGCTCAGAATCAAAAACATTACAGGGCCAAATATAGAAATATACCATCGTAAAACAGTATATCATCATAATAACAGTATATCATCATAATATATTATTATAAATAAAAATGTAATGTTTGTTTGTGGTATTCACAGAACTCAAAAACCACTGTGGGAATTGACACCAGATTTGGACACGATACACCTAACCACCCAATGTATATCCTTCACTCATAAAAACACAACAAAACGCAGCAGAAGGGACTTAAAAAGCCAAAAAAGAAAATACATTACAATGTTCATGCTTATCTTCTTACCTAATTGGATTTACCTATTCCTTTAAAGTGCTTTTTTACTTAGATGCTTTTTACTTATCTATATAAATAAAAAGGTCATGTCCATTTGTGGGATTAACAGAACTCAAAAACCACGGGATGAATTGACACCAGATTTGGACACAAGACACCTAACAGTCCAATGTATGTCCTTCACTCATAAAAACACTGAAAAACACAGCAGAAGGGACTTAAAAAGCCCCAAAAAGCTACATGACGAAAAGCTAAATGACAATACAGAAAAAAGGGAAGAAAGAGGTAGATAAGGGGAGAAAAGAAAGAAAGAAAGAGGGAAAGAAAGAAGGAAAGGGAAAAGGTAGCATGGAAGCAAAGAGAGAAGGAAGGAAGGAATGAGGTAGAAAAGGAAGAAAGGAGAGAAAGAAGGAGGGAAAGAAAAAGGGAACAGGAAAGAAAGTTAAAGAAGGAGAGAAGGAAAGAAAAAGGGGAAAGGAAGGAAGGAAAGAGGGAGCGAAGGAAGGGGAGAAGATGTAAAGAAAGAGGGAAGGAAAGAGAGAAGGAAGAAAGGGAAAGAAAAAGGGGGAAGGAAGGAAAGTTAGAGAAGGAAGGAAGGAAGGAAGGAGAGAAGGAAAGAAAAAGGGGAAAGAAGGAAGGAAAGAGGGAGCGAAGGAAGGGGGAAGAAGTAGAGAAAGAGGGAGGGAAGGAAGGAAAGAAGGAAAGGGAGAAGGAAGGAAGGACAGAGGTAGAAAAGGAAGAAAGGAGAGAAAGAGGGAGGGAAAGAAAAAGGGGGAAGGAAGGAAAGATGGAGAAAGAAGGAAGGAGAGAAGGAAAGAAAAAAGGGAAAGAAAGAAGGAAAGAGGGAGCGAAGAAAGGGGGGAAGATGTAGAGGGAAGGAAAGCAGGAAAGAGAGAAAGAAGAAAAGAGAGACAGCAGAAGAGAATGAAAAAGGGGGAAGGAAGGAAAGAGAGAAAGAAGGAAGGAGAGAAGAAAAGAAAAAAGGGAAAGAAGGAAGGAAAGAGGGAGCGAAGAAAGGGGGGAAGATGTAGAGGGAAGGAAAGCAGGAAAGAGAGAAGGAAGAAAAGAGAGACAGCAGGGGGAAGGAAGGAAAGAAATAGAGAAAGAAGGAAGGAGAGAAGGAAAGACGGGAAGGAAGGAAGGAAAGAGGGAGTGAAGGAAGGAGGGAAAGAAGGGGAGAAAGAGGGAAGGTTGGCCACAGCAACACGTGGCAGATACAGCTAGTGATTCTATATATTATTAGTGGTATTATATTTAATATGTTAGCATTATTATATTATAATATTATAACATATTATTATATTATTATATTATTGTATTACATTATACTATTATCAATATTATATGTATGTGTGTGTGTGTGTGTGTGTATATATATATATATATATATATTACACTCTTCTTTTACTCCTTCTTTCCTTTCTCAATTTCCCTCTCTTTTCTCTCTTCTCCAGCTCTCAGTTGTATTATCTATATAAATAAAAATGTCATGTTCGTTTGTGGGATGAACATAACTCCAAAACCACTGAGCGAATGGCTGCCAAATTTGGACACAAGACACCTCTCAGGCCAACAAGTGACCATCACTCAGAAAAACACTAAAAAACACAGCAGAAGGGACTTTAAAAGCCAAAAAACCAAAAAATACATTACAACGCATGCGCAAAACCACATATATATGCACAAACACACATATACACAAATATATACACACACAAAACACATATACACAGACTGGGCCACAGCAACGTGTGGCAGGGGATTAATATATTACAATATTATTATTTATTATATTGTTTTATATTGTATGACATTATAATAGTATTATCAATATTATATGTATATATTATAGTATTGGTAGGTTTATATGTAATATATTAGTATTATTATATTACAATATTATTATATATTATATAATTATTGCATTACATTATAATATTATCAATATTATATATATATATATATATATAATCAGTTTTATTATATGTAATATATTATTATTGATTATATTGTATTATTGATTATTTTGATTATATTGTATTATTGATTATATTGTATTATTATTGATTATATTGTATTATTGATTATATTGTATTATATTGTATATATTGTATGACATTATAATTAGTAGGTTTATATGTAATATAATAGTATTATTGTCTTACAATGTTATTATATATTATTATCTTACAATATTAATTTTATATATTTTTATATTGTATTATCATAGTATTATATTGTATGGCATTATATTATTATCAATATTATATGTGTATGTATATATAATATTATCAGTAGGTTTATATGTAATTTGTAATATATTAGTATTATTATATTAATAATATATTAGTATTATTTTATTACAATATTATTATTGTATTGTATTATTATTGTATTATATTGTATTACCTTATAATATTATTATCAAAATTAAATGTATATATGTTACATTATCAGTTGTATTATATGTAATATATTGGTATTATTATATTACAATATTACTATTATATATTATTATATTGCATTATAATATTATTATATTACCGTCCTGAGTCGCCTGCGGGCTGAGAGGGCCGGTATATAAATATAGTAAATAAAATAAATAAATATTATTAGCACAGTATTAGTATTATATATTACTATATTATACTATACCGCTATACTGCAATACTATTAGTAATATTAAATGTCATATACAATATACAATTATTATATTATTGTATTGTCGAAGGCTTTCATGGCCGGAATCACTGGGTTGTTGTAGGTTTTTGCGGGCTATATGGCCATGTTCTAGAGGCATTCTCTCCTGACGTTTCGCCTCCATCTATGGCAAGCATCCTCAGAAGTAGTGAGGTCTGTTGGAACTAGGAAAATGGGAGTTTATATATCTGTGGAATGACCAGGGTGGGACAAAGGACTCTTGTCTGCTGGAGCTAGGTGAGAATGTTTCAACTGACCACCTTGATTAGCATTTGATGGCCTGGCAGTGCCTGGGGCAATCTTTTGTTGAGAGATGATTAGATGTGCCTGATTGTTTACTTTCTATTGTTTTGCTGTTGTAATTTTAGATTTTTTTTAATACTGGTCATTCCACAGATATATAAACCCTTTTTCCTAGTTCCAACAGACCTCACTACCTCTGAGGATGCTTGCCATAGATGCAGGCGAAACGTCAGGAGAGAATGCCTCTAGACCATGGCCACATAGCCCGAAAAAACCTACAACAACCTATTATTATTATAGTGTTATATATATATATATATATATATATATATATATATCTCACTACTAGCATATTATACTATTAGTGTGTGTGTGTTTGTGTATGGTTTGTCCATTTGTATCACAAAAGCTTAATGGACCTGGTCCAAACTTGGCACACAGGTGTACGAGGGAGGTGTAGGACTCCACTGGCTGTGGCACGTTAAAATGGGATTATAGCACGCTAATTGTGGTAGTCGTGTGAAAAGGTCCTTTGGCTGCCAAACTGTACTTACTCCCTCCTTACAAATTGGACCCTTCCCAGTTTGTGTGCCAATTTTTGCAGCTGTCGGTACACTGGAAGCTCCCTCTCCAGACCATTTCATTTTCTCGCCCTGCCATTTCATCCTCGCAACGGTTTTGTCGAGCTGAAAGAGATAGCCGTCTGTCAGAAGGGCATGGGTTGTGTCGTCCTGCCTGGAAAAAAGGGGGTGGACTAGATGGCCTTTGGGGTCTCCTCCAACTCTAGGATGCTCAATCTCTCGGAGCACAGCCTCCAAGATGGGAAAAGCCAACATATGCCTCTATCTGTTGTCTATCTTGTCATTGTGTAATTGGCATTGGGGAGAAAGGGGAGGGAAATGGGGAAAGGAAAGAAAGAGACAAAGAAGAGAATGGCAAAGGAAGGAAGGAGCCATGAGAAACATTGTGAGAAGGGAGAGATGGAGAAGAGAGAAAGGAGAGGGAAATGGAGAAAGGAAAAAAGGAGACAAAGAAGAGAATAGCCAAGGAAGGAAGGAAGGAAGGAAGGGGAGAAGGACCCATGAGAAACATTGTGAGAAAGAAGAACTGGAGAAAAGAGAAAGGAGAGGGAAATGGAGAAAGGAAAGAAGGAGTCAAAGAAGAGAATGGCAAAGGAAGGAAGGAAGGAAGGAAGGAAGGAAGGAAGGAAGGAAGGAAGGACAGAAGGAACACTGAGAGCTGGAGAAGGGAGAAAGGAGAAGGAAATGGAGAAAGGAAAAAAAGAGACAAAGAAGAGAATGGCAAAGGAAGGAAGGAAGGAAGGAGAGAAGGAGCCATGAGAAACATTGTGCGAAGGGAGAGCTGGAGAAGAGAGAAAGGGGAGAAAAAGGGATAATGAAAGAAGGAGACAAAGAATGGCGAAGGAAGGAAGGAACCATGAGAAACATTATGAGAAGGGAGAGTTGGAGAAGAGAGAGAGGGAAATGGAGAAAGGAAAGAAGGAGACAAAGAAGAATGGCGAAGGAAGGAAGGAAGGAAGGAAGGAAGGAAGGAAGGAAGGAGCGAGCCATGAGAAACATTTTGAGAAGGAAGAAGTGGAGAAGAGGGAAAGGAGAGGAAAAGGGAGAAAGGAAAGAAAGAGACAAAGAAGAGAATGGCGAAGGAAGGAAGGAAGGAAGGAAGGAAGGAAGGAAGGAAGGAAGGAGCCGTGAGAAACATTGTGAGAAGAGAGAGCTGGAGAAGAGAGAAAGGAGAGGGAAATGGAGAAAGGAAAGAAAGAGACAAAGAAGAGAATGGTGAAGGAAGGAAGGGGAGAAGGAGCCATGAGAAACATTGTGAGAAGAGAGAGCTGGAGAAGAGAGAAAGGAGAGGGAAATGGAGAAAGGAAAGAAGGAGTCAAAGAAGAGAATGGCGAAGGAAGGAAGGAAGGAAGGAAGGAAGGAAGGAAGGTGAGGGAGAAGGAGCCATGAGAAACATTGTGAGAAGAGAGAGCTGGGGAAGAGAGAAAGGAGAGGGAAATGGAGAAAGGAAAAAAGGAGACAAAGAAGAGAATGGCAAAGGAAGGAAGGAAGGGACAGAAGGAGCCATGAGAAACATTGTGAGAAGAGAGAGCTGGAGAAGAGAGAAAAGAGAGGGAAATTGAGAAAGGAAAGAAGGAGTAAAAGAAGAGAATGGTGAAGGAAGGAAGGAAGGAAGGAAGGAAGGAAGGAAGGAAGGAAGGAAGGAAGGAGCCATGAGAAACATTGTGAGAAGAGAGAGCTGGAGAAGAGAGAAAAGAGAGGGAAATTGAGAAAGGAAAGAAGAAGAGAATGGTGAAGGAAGGAAGGAAGGAAGGAAGGAAGGAAGGAAGGAAGGAAGGAAGGAAAGAAGATAATGGTGAAGGAAGGAAGGAAGGAAGGAAGGAAGGAGAGAAGGAAGGAAGGAAGGAAGGAGCCGTGAGAAACATTGTGAGAAGAGAGAGCTGGAGAAGAGAGAAAGGAGAGGGAAATGGAGAAAGGAAAGAAAGAGACAAAGAAGAGAATGGTGAAGGAAGGAAGGGGAGAAGGAGCCATGAGAAACATTGTGAGAAGAGAGAGCTGGAGAAGAGAGAAAGGAGAGGGAAATGGAGAAAGGAAAGAAGGAGTCAAAGAAGAGAATGGCGAAGGAAGGAAGGAAGGAAGGAAGGAAGGAAGGAAGGTGAGGGAGAAGGAGCCATGAGAAACATTGTGAGAAGAGAGAGCTGGGGAAGAGAGAAAGGAGAGGGAAATGGAGAAAGGAAAAAAGGAGACAAAGAAGAGAATGGCAAAGGAAGGAAGGAAGGGACAGAAGGAGCCATGAGAAACATTGTGAGAAGAGAGAGCTGGAGAAGAGAGAAAAGAGAGGGAAATTGAGAAAGGAAAGAAGAAGAGAATGGTGAAGGAAGGAAGGAAGGAAGGAAGGAAGGAAGGAAGGAAGGAAGGAAAGAAGATAATGGTGAAGGAAGGAAGGAAGGAAGGAAGGAAGGAGAGAAGGAAGGAAGGAAGGAAGGAAGGAAGGAAGGAAGGAAGGAAGGAAGGAAGGAGGGAATGAGCCATGAGAAACATTGTGAGAAGGAAGAGCTGGAGAAGGGAGAAAAAATAGGGAAATGGAGAAAAGAAAGAAGGAAAGAGAAGGGAAAGAAAGGAGGAGGAAGGAAGGAAGAGAAAAGAAAGGGGAAAGGTAACAAGGATGGGAAAAAGAACGAAGGGACGAAAGCAAGGGGGCAGTGACCCTTCCGACTCCTGGAGAACCCAGGCGGGGTCCTTTCGCTCTTGCTTCTGCAACCAAGTCCCTGGCTGTGTCTCACGCTGCCTCTTCTCTGTCTTGGACGGTTCTAGGTCTGGTTCCAGAACGCTCGTGCCAAATTCCGGCGGAACCTTCTGCGCCAGGAGACGACGGGGGTGGACAAGGCTTCGGAGGGCGCGCTCCAGGCCGGCACCCCTTCGGGCCCGGCCTCGGAGATCTCCAACACCTCCATGAGCCCCTCCAGCACCCCCACCACCTTGACGGACTTAACCAACCCCAGCATGCCCTCGGTCACCTCGGTCTTGACCTCGGTGCCCGGCGCCTTGGACGTCCACGAATCCCGGAGCCCCCCGCAGACCACGCTCACGAATCTTTTCTGATGACTCTCGTTTCCCTTTCCTCCTTTCTTTCGTTTTTCTTTTTCGTTTTGGAAAGAAAAAATTATTCTTAGTTGAATTCCAAGTGTATTTTGCTAGAGACGTTCTCGCATCGGGTTCTAGAGCCGCAGCGTAGGGGGAAGAATGGCGGAACTGAGGATGGACTTGGAAGAGAAACGTGCCGCACAACATTTGTGTTCCTGTACAGCTTTGTGGACCGGGGGAGCGAGGGAAACAGCGGTTTAATTTAAGTCGGCGAACGCGCCTGTGATTTCCAGAGACTGTCATGTGCCTTATATACTGTTCTCCCCCCTCACCCCCAAATTTGGGTCAACCCCCAAAACGTGGTTCCCTAAAACAAGCAAACACACACACACAAATAAACCCTTGTTCCTTTCTGTATATTTATGACCGGGGCAAAGAACAAACAAAACAAACACTAGAGAAAACGTCAACAAAAGTTTGGTTCCTCCGAATTAGTCCTAAGCCCTTCATTGGTTGTTCTGATGTTTTAGACTTTGCAAAAAACAAGAAAAGTGGGATTTGAAAATAAATCTGTTCGGCTTTCAGAGTTTGTAAAAACCTAACCAGTAATAAAACCACTTACAGAAACTTACTTACTTACTTAGGCGATCCCTCGTTGGATGAGTAAGATGGTCTTCCATTATGCATTTCCTTGTGGGTTCATAGGTGCTATTCTTGACCCGCATCTTCCATCTGAACATTAGGAAGAATTTCCTGACTGTGAGAGCCGTTCAGCAATGGAACTCTCTGCCCCGGAGTGTGGTGGAGGCTCCTTCTTTGGAAGCTTTTAAGCAGAGGCTGGATGGCCATTTGTCAGGGGTGATTTGAATGCAATATTCCTGCTTCTTGGCAGAATGGGGATGGACTGGATGGCCCATGAGGTCTCTTCTAACTCTTTGATTCTATGATTCTCCCACAGTGAAGGCATTGGTTTCCAGGTGGAAGGCGGTCCCGGTCGGGGTTGGCTTGACACACCTTCCTCCTGGCACGTTTCTCTCTTTCACCCTCCACTCGTGCCTCCTCAAATTCTGCAGCACTGCTGGTCACAGCTGACCTCCAGCTGGAGCACTCAAGGGCCAGGGCTACCCAGTTCTCAGTGTGTGTTCCAGAGTTTTTAAGGTTGGCTTTGAGCCTATCTTTCAATCTTTTTTCTTGCCCACCAATATTCCATTTTCCGTTCTTGAGTTCGGAGTAGAGCAACTGCTTTGGGAGACGGTGGTCGGGCATCCGAACAATGTGGCCAGTCCAGTGGAGTTGATGGTGGAGGACCATCGCTTCAGTGCTAGTTCGGAGTAGAGCAACTGCTTTGGGAGATGGTGGTCAGGCATCCGGACAATGTGGCCGGACTAGTGGAGTTGATGGTGGAGGAGCATCGCTTCAGTGCTAGTTTGGAGTAGAGCAACTGCTTTGGGAGATGGTGGTCAGGCATCCGGACAATGTGGCCGGACCAGTGGAGTTGATGGTGGAGGACCATCACTTCAGTGCTAGTTCGGAGTAGAGCAACTGCTTTGGGAGATGGTGGTCAGGCATCCGGACAATGTGGCCGGACCAGTGGAGTTGATGGTGGAGGACCATCGCTTCAGTGCTAGTTTGGAGTAGAGCAACTGCTTTGGGAGATGGTGGTCAGGCATCCGGACAATGTGGCCGGACCAGTGGAGTTGATGGTGGAGGACCATCGCTTCAGTGCTAGTTCAGAGTAGAGCAACTGCTTTGGGAGACGGTGGTCAGGCATCCGGACAATGTGGCCGGACCAGTGGAGTTGATGGTGGAGGACCATCGCTTCAGTGCTAGTTCGGAGTAGAGCAACTGCTTTGGGAGACGGTGGTCAGGCATCCGGACAATGTGGCCGGACCAGTGGAGTTGATGGTGGAGGACCATCGCTTCAGTGCTAGTTCGGAGTAGAGCAACTGCTTTGGGAGACGGTGGTCAGGCATCCGGACAATGTGGCCGGTCCAGTGGAGTTGATGGTGGAGGACCATCGCTTCAGTGCTAGTTCGTAGAGCAACTGCTTTGGGAGATGGTGGTCAGGCATCCGGACAATGTGGCCGGACTAGTGGAGTTGATGGTGGAGGAGCATCGCTTCAGTGCTAGTTCGGAGTAGAGCAACTGCTTTGGGACACGGTGGTCGGGCATCTGGACAACATGGTCAGTCCAGCGGAGTTGATGGCGGAGGACTATCGCTTCAGTGCTGGTGGTCTTTGCTTCTTCCAGCACGCTGACGTTTGTCCGCTTGTCTTCCCAAGAGATTTGCAGGATTTTCTGGAGGCAGCGCTGATGAAATCGTTCCAGGAGTTGCATGTGACGTCTGTAGACAGTCCACATCTCTCAGGCATATAGCAGGGTTGGGAGGACAATAACTTTATGGACAAGCACCTTGGTATCCCTACAGATGTCCCGGTCCTCAAACACTCTCTGCTTCATTCGGGAAAATGCTGCACTCGCAGAGCTCAGGCGGTGCTGTATTTCAGTGTCAATGTTGACGTCTGTATACAGTCAATGTTTCGCAGGCATAGAGCAGGGTTGGGAGGGGAATAGCTTTATTGACAAGCCCCTTGGTCTCCCTACGGATGTCCAGGTCCTCAAACATTCTCTGCTTCATTCGGGAAAATGCTGCACTCGCAGAGCTCAGGCGGTGTTGTATTTCAGTGTCAATGTTGACGTCTGTAGACAGTCCACGTTTCGCAGGCATATAGCAGGGTTGGGAGGGGAATAGCTTTATCGACAAGCCCCTTGGTCTCCCTACGGATGTCCAGGTCCTCAAACATTCTCTGCTTCATTCGGGAAAATGCTGCACTCGCAGAGCTCAGGCGGTGTTGTATTTCAGTGTCAATGTTGACGTCTGTAGACAGTCCACGTTTCGCAGGCATATAGCAGGGTTGGGAGGGGAATAGCTTTATCGACAAGCCCCTTGGTCTCCCTACGGATGTCCAGGTCCTCAAACATTCTCTGCTTCATTCGGGAAAATGCTGCACTCGCAGAGCTCAGGCGGTGTTGTATTTCAGTGTCAATGTTGACGTCTGTAGACAGTCCACGTTTCGCAGGCATATAGCAGGGTTGGGAGGGGAATAGCTTTATCGACAAGCCCCTTGGTCTCCCTACGGATGTCCCGGTCCTCAAACATTCTCTGCTTCATTCGGGAAAATGCTGCACTCGCAGAGCTCAGGCGGTGTTGTATTTGGTGTCAATGTTGACTTTGGTGGAGAGGTGGCTGCCAAGGGAGTGGAAATGGTCAACAGAAACTACCTCCCTGTTGGCTGGCTTCAGGAAGAACAGAGGGACGTTTGCACCACAAGGAGAAGCCATCAGAGAAACTCTCAAGCAACTAGAAACCACGTGTATCCAGGGTCTACCAATACCCCCCCCCCCCCCCCCCGGCCTCGTTGTCTTGAGAGTCTACTATAGTCCCCATTTCCCTGAAAATAAGGCAGGGTTTTACATTTGTTTTGGCTCCAAAACAATGCATTATAAGGGGCTCGTTTTCGGGGTGGGTCTCATTTTCCCAAATCATGCTAGGGCTTACTTTGAGGGTAGGGCTTATTTTCCTCAAATAGACATTTTTATGAACCATAACTACAGCTTATTTTTGAAGTTGAGTTTCTATTTCAAGAATCCTCAAATATCCTGAATAAAATGTGCTAGGGCTTATTTTCAGGGTAGGTCTTATTTTTAGAAATTGACTTTTTTATGAACTAGGGCTTAGTTTTGCAGCTGGGCGTCGATTGTGAGCATCCTGAAAAATCATGCTAGGGCTTATTTTCAGGGTAGGTCTTAATTTCCTAAATTGACTTTTTAAAAAATGAACAGTAACTAGAGCTTATTTTTGAAGTTGGGCTTATTGAAAAATCATATTAGGGTTTATTTTCAGGGTAGGTCTTATTTTCCCAAATTGACTTTTTGAAAATGAACAGTAACTAGGGCTTATTTTTGAAGTTGGGCTTATTGAAAAATCATACTAGGGTTTATTTTCAGGGTAGGTCTTATTTTCGGGGAAACCTTCAATACTAGGGCTTATTTTCGGGGTAGGTCTTATTTTCCCAAAATGACTTTTTGAACATGAACGGTAACTAGGGCTTATTTTTGAAGTTGGGCTTATTGAAAAAATCATACTAGGGTTTATTTTCAGGGTAGGTCTTATTTTCGGGAAAACCTTCAATACTTGGGCTTATTTTCAGGGTAGGTCTTATTTTCCAAAATTGACTTTTTGAACATGAACGGTAACTAGGGCTTATTTTTTAATTTGGCCTTATTGAAAAATCATACTAGGGTTTATTTTTGGGGTAGGTCTTATTTTTGGGGAAACCTTCAATACTAGGGCTTATTTTTGGGGTAGGTCGTATTTTCCCAAATTGACTTTTTGAAAATGAACGGTAACTAGGGCTTATTTTTGAAGTTGGGCTTATTGAAAAATCATACTAGGGTTGATTTTCAGGGTAGGTCTTATTTTCGGGGAAACCTTAAAGGAGCTCCATTAATAATAATAATAATAATAATAATAATAATAATAATTTACCCAAACTCTGGGCCTCTTCACAATTCTTCCCTCTTCTTTCCTTTCCAGCCCCACTGAATCTTTCCCTGGCTGTCTGCATTTCCCGACCCTCCCTTTGCCCCCCCCCCCTCCGCAAGAGCCCCCTCTCTTTGCCACCACCTGCTCTCGGCTTCATGGTGTGTTTCCCTGGCTTCCTTCCATCTCGCTTTCCTCCCGGGAGGCAGAGAGCGCCAGGAATACACTGGCACGGCTGCCCCACCTCCAAGCCCTAAGGCTTTCCCAGCCGGGTGGGGGGCGGCTGCAACAACAGCTTTGCCTTGCATCACAGGCAGCCTCGCAGGGAACGCCACGGCCAAAATGCGCTGGCTATAGAACCCTTGGCGTGCACCAAAGGCGCACACTCGCCACGACCAATGCTCATCCAGATCTCAATCCCTCCATGGGTCAAGTACAGCCTATGGATCCCTAAGTAGAATAGAATAGAATAGCTTTATTATTGTGGTGTTGCGTTGCGCAACAAAATTAAATGCCTTCCCCAGCACACCCCACCCCTCCACACTCCCACCACCACTGCACAGCTCCCAATGCCACATCAGTGTGAAGCCATGGAGTTCAACATAGCCACAGCTGCCTCTCGGTCTGTTTGTCCTTGTCTTTGTCACCCTGTGCCGTCTGCCAGGTGGCAATAATAAGACATTGTAAGGAAGACCTTCCTTCTCAGAGCTGGAGAAGGGAGAAAGTAGGCAGTGGTCTCAATGGCACTCAAGCAACACCAGGTATATACACGAATACAGCATCTCAGTCTGTTTGTCCTTGTCTTTGTCACCCTGTAGCGTCTGCCAAGTAGCAATAATAAGACATTGTGAGGAAGGCCTTACTTCTCAGAGCTGGAGAAGGGAGAAAGTAGGCAGGCGGTGGTCCCAATGACACTCAAGCAACACTGAGTATGTACACAAATACATAGAATTAGATGGAATGGAATGGAACATAATAGCGTTATTGTCATTGCACTATTGCACAATGAAATTAAAAGCCTTCCCCAGCACACACCACGAAACAACACACCAGTCCCTCCACATTATCAACACCACTGCACAGCTCCCAATGCCACATCAGTGCAAAGCCATGGAGTTCGGCACAACCACAGCTGCCTCTCAGTCCGTTTGTCCTTGTCTTTGTCACCCTGTAGCGTCTGCCAGGTGGCAATAATAAGACATTGTGAGGAAGGCCTTCCTTCTCAGAGCTGGAGAAGTGAGAAAGGAGGCAGGCGGTGGTCCCAATGACACTAAAGCAACACCAGGTATGTACACAAATACATAGAATTGCATGGAATGGGATGGAACAGAACATAATAGCGTTATTGTCATTGTACTATTGCACAGCGAAATTAAAAGCCTTCCCCAGCACACACCACGAAACAACACACCAGTCCCTCCACATCCTCAACACCACTGCACAGTCCCCAATGCCACATCAGTGTGAAGCTATGGAGTTCAACACAGCCACATATGCCTGTCAGTCTGTTTGTCCTTGCCTTTGTCACCCTGTAGCGTCTGCCAAGTAGCAATAATAAGACATTGTGAGGAAGGCCTTCCTTCTCAGAGCTGGAGAAGGTAGGCAGGTGGTGTTTGTCCTTGTCTTTGTCACCCTGTGCCATCTGCCAGGTGGCAATAATAAGACATTGTGAAGAAGGCCTTCCTTCTCAGAGCTGGAGAAGGGACAAAGTAGGCAGTGGTACGAATGACACTCAGGCAACACCAGGTATGTACATGAATACATAGAATAGAAGAGAAGAGAATGGCTTTATTGTCATTGTGCTATTGCACAACGAAATTAAAAGCCTTCCCCAGCACACACCACGAAACAACACACTCTCACCACCACCACACAGCTCCCAATGACACATCAATGCAAAGCCATGTAGTTCAACACAGCCGCAGCTGCCTCTCAGTCTGTTTGTCCTTGTCTTTGTCACCCTGTGCCATCTGCCAGGTGGCAATAATAAGACATTGTGAAGAAGGCCTTCCTTCTCAGAGCTGGAGAAGGGAGAAAGGAGGCAGTGGTCCGAATGACACTCAGGCAACACCAGGTATGTACATGAATACATAGAATAGAAGAGAAGAGAATAGCTTTATTGTCATTGTGCTATTGCACAACGAAATTGCATGCCTTCCCCAACACACACCACGAAACAACACACCAGCCCCTCCACATCCTCAACACCACTGCACAGCTCCCAATGCCACATCAATGCAAAGCCACGGAGTTCGACATAGCCACAGCTGCCTCTCGGTCTGTTTGTCCTTGCCTTTGTCACCCTGTACCGTCTGCCAGGTGGCAATAATAAGACATTTTAAGGAAGGCCTTCCTTCTCAGAGCTGGAGAAGGGAGAAAGGAGGCAGGCAGTGGCCAATGACACTCAAACAACACCGGGTATATACACGAATACAGAATAGAATAGAATAGATTTATTGTCATTGAGCTATTGCACATTTAATTAAATTAAATGATTTCTTCAGCACACACTACAAAAACAACACAACCACTTCTCCAGACGCCCACCACCACTGCACAGCCCCCAATGCCCCATTAATGCAAAGCTATGGCATTCAACGTAGCCACAGCTGCCTCTCAGTCCGTTTGTCCTTGCCTTTGTCACCCTGTACCGTCTGCCAGGTGGCAACAATAAGACATTGTGAGGAAGGCCTTCCTTCTCAGAGCTGGAGAAGGGAGAAAGTAGGCAGGCAGTGGTCCCAATGGCACTCAAGCAACAGCAGGTATATACACAAATGCATAGAATCGAATGGAATAGAACAAAATAGCTTTATTTATCATTGTGCTATTGCACTACGAAATGACATGCCTTCCCCATCACACATTGCAAAACAACACACCCTTCCCGGATGTGCCAGTAAAGCCAAAACCAAGCCGGGAGAATCCAATGTCCTAAAAATCCCAAAATTTCCTTTCCTATTGCCGTTATCCTCTACTTTCTCACTTCTCCAGAGCCAGGTCTTCAATTGTCTTCAATTGTCTTCTGAAGGGCAGGAGGGAGGTGGCCAACCTGATGTCCTTAGGGAGAGAGTTCCACAGATGGGGGGGCCACTACCGAGAAGGCCCTGTCTCTCGTCCCCACCAAACGCGTTTGCGAGAGTGGTGGGACTGAGAGCAGGGCCTCTCCTGATGATCTTAAGCTACGTGATGGTTTGTTTATTTATGTATTTATTTATTTATTATTCAAACTTATATGCCGCCATTCCCCTAGGAACAAACTAGAATCTAACACATTTCAAAACAGCAATATCAAACATTAAAAGCCTGTCGAAACAGGTATGTCTTCCATGCCCTGCGGAAAGCTGATAAGTCCCGCAAGGCATGGACTTCGGGTGGCAGAGTGTTCCAGAGAGATGGTGCCACTGCTGTGAAGGCTCTGCGCCTGGTTGCTGTTAGACGCAAGGTCTTGGCACTGGGGACTTCCAATAGATCTTGGTCCTCGGAGCGGAGGGACTTCTGGGTTTGGGAGGGGGAGAGGCGGTCCCTCAGGTCCATCGGCCCCGGACCATGCAAGGCCTTCAAGGTGAGTCCCATCCCTTTGAAAGTGATCCGGTGCTCAATGGGTAACCAATGCAGCTGCAGTCAGATTGGGGTGATGTGGCATCTCATTGGAATTCCCACCTGAATTTTGCACCAACTTGAGCTTCCGGATCACTGACAGAGGAAGGCCAATGTAGAGGGTGACAGTAGTCCAGTCCTGAGATGACTGCGGCCTGGATCACCGTAGCCAGGTTGTCCCTGGACAGGGAGGGGGCCAGCCGTCTAGCCTGCCGCAGGGGAAAGAAAGAAGGCGGTTCTGCTCATGGCGGAGGAGACCTGGGCCTCCATCCTCAGCAGAAAGAGGGTCCACAAGGACTCCCAGGCTCTTGACCAACGAGGACGGGCGTAGCGCCTCGCCATCCAGGGTAGGCAGCTGGACGTCCCCACTGCCCGGTCGACCCAGCCATAGGATCTCCGTCTTTGCCGGATTCACCCTCAACCTGCTGGCAAGATTAGAACAGCATTAAACATCATTAGTATTAAAACAATTTAGATTAAATCTATAAGTTGATCCAACATTTGGATCCATTGGGATGTTCTCCTTGCGTTGAACCAAGGCCTGGATCCATTGGGAAAGTCTCCATAGGTTGAATCAAGGCCTACATCTATTGGGAAAGTCTCCATATGTTGAAACAAGGTCTGGATCTATTGGAAAGGTCTCTATAAGTTGAATCAATGTCTGGTTCCATTGGGAGGGACTCCATGGGTGGAACCAAGGTCTGGAGCCATCGGAAAGGCCTCCACGTGTTGAAGTAAGGTCTAGATTCATTGGGAAGGCCTCCATGTGTTGAACCACAGTCTGGATCCATTGGGAGGGCCTCCATGGGTGGAACCAAAGTCTGGATCCATAAGGAAGGCTTCCATGGATTGAACAAAGGTCTGGATACATTAGGAAGGCCTTCATGTGTTGAACCAAGGTCCAGATCCAATAGGAGGGCCTTCATGTGTTGAACCAAGCTCTGGATCCATTGGGAAGGCCTCCATGAGTAGAACAAAGGTCTGGATCCATAAGGAAGGCTTCCATGGATTGAACAAAGGTCTGGATTCATTGGGAAGGCCTCCATGTGTTGAATCACAGTCTGGATCCATTGGGAGGGCCTCCATGGGTGGAACCAAAGTCTGGATCCATAAGGAAGGCTTCCATGGATTGAACAAAGGTCTGGATACATTAGGAAGGCCTCCATGTGCTGAACCAAGGTCCAGATCCAATAGGAGGGTCTTCATGCGTTGAACCAAGCTCTGGATCCATTGGGAAGGCCTCCATGAGTAGAACAAAGGTCTGGATCCATAAGGAAGGCTTCCATGGATTGAACAAAGGTCTGGATTCATTGGGAAGGCCTCCATGTGTTGAATCACAGTCTGGATCCATTGGGAGGGCCTCCATGGGTGGAACAAAAGTCTGGATCCATAAGGAAGGCTTCCACGGATTGAACAAAGGTCTGGATACATTAGGAAGGCCTTCATGTGTTGAACCAAGGTCCAGATCCAATAGGAGGGCCTTCATGCGTTGAACCAAGCTCTGGATCCATTGGGAAGGCCTCCATGAGTAGAACAAAGGTCTGGATCCATAAGGAAGGCTTCCATGGATTGAACAAAGGTCTGGATACATTAGGAAGGCCTCCATGTGTTGAACCAAGGTCCAGATCCAATTAGGAAGGCCTTCATACGTTGAACCAAGATCTGGATCCATTGGGAAGGCCTCCATGGGTTGAACCAGGATCCTTGCAGTCTATTTCAATGGTTTCAATGTGTGTACAGAGAAATCTACCAACAAATGGGGTGTTTCCTTTCCTTGAAGGAGGGTGTAAGTTGTTTTTAAAACTAGGGTATGAAGAACCGGGAAGCCAAGCAAAGACAACTGCTGGAACGAAAACCCTGCAACGCATCAGTTCGGTGACGTGTTTCCACCGGTGGGCCACTGGCGCTACCTTCGTAAACCATGCGCAAGGGGGGTGGGGTGGGGAGAATGTACATTTTTGTCACCTGGTTTTCCTGACTTATTCCAAACCGAGTGCTTAGTGTCTCTGGAGCTGTTTTTGAAGTCTCTTGCTTGCTCCCCATAAATATTGCATTCGCCTCCAGTGAGCGATGCTGACATGTATTTAAAATATATACATTAGTACCGGGCTGGAAATGGAAAATTCTGAATGCCTTGTTATTGTTCCTTTGTTTTTCAAATTCAAAACAACAGCTTATTGAAACAAGTCGAGCGCTGCCTCGGCTTGTCAAATGCCTCTCTTTTTAAAAAAAATGGTTTGAGTGTCTTCCTTGTGCTTTGAACTTCTCACGGTGGCTTGTTGCTTTTTTTCATGCCGAACCGAAGATGTCAGTTGGCTCTGGGCAAAATACGCTTTGGAGGGAAGTCCTAGCTACTCAATCCACTTGGGGTTGTTCTGTTGCTTTAGACGGGAATGCTGGGAGTTATTGTTCAAGCAATATTTGGAGGGTCCCGTGGATGGATACCTGCAATTCCGATCAGCGTGCTTTCTATGCCATCATCCAAGTCGTTTCCCTTGAAAGCAGCAGGAACTCTCAGGCAAAAACTTAAGACTTGGCAACAACTAGATGCACGAAACATAGAGCCTGCAATTCCGATGAGCGTACCTTCTATGCCATCATCCAAGTCGTTTTCCTTGAAAGCAGCACGAACTCCCAGGCAAAAACTTAAGACTTGGCAACAACTAGATGCACGAAACATAGAGCCTGCAATTCCGATGAGCGTACCTTCTATGCCATCATCCAAGTCGTTTTCCTTGAAAGCAGCACGAACTCCCAGGCAAAAACTTAAGACTTGGCAACAACTAGATGCACGAAACATAGAGCACTGGAAAAGGAAACAGGCATGAATTAAAGACGTTGGCTTGACTGAGACACTGGTCTCCCATGAATCATTACAAACCCTTTCCAAAGGTCGAAGCTGACAGGAAAGTGTTCTTTCTCAGTGTCCCACTAGATAACGTTTTGCTATCTTTTGTTGTAAACGAGCAGAACGCAGGAGATTCTGAAATACCTGCCTCTGTTTACTAAAACTTCATTTTCTGTCCAAGGTTTCACTATCATCTCCTTCTCGAGAGCAGTACATGTGAAAAAGATCTTGGAGTCCTCGTGGACAGCAAGTTAAACTGAGCCAACAATGTGATGTGGTGGCAAACAATGGCAATGGGATTTTGGCCTGCATCAAGAGGAGCATAGTGTCTAGATCCAGGGAAGTCTTGCTCCCCATGCTCTCTTCCACTTTGGTTAGACCACACCTGGAATACTGTGTTCAATTCTGGGCACCACGATTCAAGGGAGATATTGACAAGCTGGAATGTGTCCAGAGGAGGAGGGTGACTTAAATGTTCAAGGGTCTGGAGAACAAGCCCCATGAGGAGCGGCTTAAGGAGCTGGGCATATTTAGCCTGAAGAAGAGAAGGATGAAGTGAGATCTGATAGCCATGTATAAATATGTGAGAGGAATTCACAGGGAGGAGGAGGGAGCAAGCTTGTTTTCTGCTTCCTTGGAGACTAGGATGCAATGGAAGAATGGCTTCAAACTACAAGAGAGGAGATTCCATCTGAACATGAGGAAGAACTTCCTGACTGTGAGAGCCGTTCAGCAGTGGAACTCTCTGCCCCGGAGTGTGGTGGAGGCTCCTTCTCTGGAAGCTTTTAAGCAGAGGCTGGATGGCCATCTGTCAGGGGTGCTTTGAATGCAATATTCCTGCTTCTTGGCAGAATGGGGTTGGACTGGATGAAGGCCCAGGAGGTCTCTTTCCACTCTAGGATTCTATGATTCTATGATTCTGAGTCTGGCAAAGCAATCTCATCATCTTTTTCAGGCTGCTGCTCTGAGAAAAGTGGTGAAAGGTCTTCCTCATGCCTCTCTTCTGAACTTAACTCCGGCCAGGGCAAACCCACATCCTCAAGCCCATCACCAGGAACATCATTCCCATTGTGCACATCAACATGAGCATCATTCCCAACATAAACATCAACATGAGCATCAGGCACAATCACAGGCTGACATACAACAATCATCATCATTGGCGATCACTTGCGGCCCATGAGTCTGGTTGCCTTCCAAGTTTAGGGTCTTGGCGGTGGGTCTGTACGTGACTATAAAGACCTATTCTTGATCCACATGTTCTTTCACAGTCAGGACAGATTAGGATGACAATAGCATGTTGGTCTCTCTACAAATGCCCTGATCCTCAAACACTCTCTGCTTCATTCGGAAGAATGCTGCTCTCGCAGAGCTCAGTCGTTGTTGTATTGATTTTTGTGGAGCAGTGACTGCCAAGGGAGTGGAAATGGTCAACATTTTCTAATGTTATACCATAAAGCTGCATTTCTGGCCTTGCAGAGGGATTGGTCAGTGCCTGCTGGAAGAACACTTTGGTTTTCTTCTCATATGCTTCTGCAAAGGGGTTTAGAGTGGTTTTTGGGTCTTCTGAATGAGCACAGGCTGCATTATCATCAGCATATTGGAGTTCTGCTATGTTGATGGAGTTCCCATCAACATAGCAATGAAGATGGAGAATATGGTTGGAGCAATAACACATTCCTGTTTGACACCTGATTCCTCTTTCCAAAAGGAAGAAGGAAGGAGCCATTGGACAGAAGCAGATGTTGTAGGTCTTCTTCTGAATGCGCACAGACTATGTTATCATTAGCATATTTGAGTTCTATAACAGATGTTGTAGGACTTATTCTGAATAAGCACAGACTATGTTATTGTCACCGTATTGGAGTTCTATAACAGGCGTTGTAGGTCTTCTGAATGCATACAGACTATATTATTATCAGTATATTGGAGTTCTATAACAGACATCGTTGTGACCTGTCCAACAGATGATTTCCATGCCGGTGGGAAGCTTCCCATCAAGAAGGTGCAGTATCATAGTGACGAAGATGGAGAATATGGTTGGAGCAATAACACATTCCTGTTTGACATCCGATTCCTCTTTCCAAGATGAAGAAGGAAGGAGCCGTTGGACAGAAGCAGATGTTGTAGGTCTTCTTCTGAATGCGCACAGACTACGTTATTGTCAGCATATTGGAGTTCTATAACAGGTGTTGTAGGTCTTCTGAATGCACACAGACTATGTTATCATTAGCATATTGGAGTTCTACAACAGATGTTGTAGGACTTATTCTGAATAAGCAGCATATTGTCAGCATATTGGAGTTCTATAACAGGCATTGTAGGTTCTCTGAATGCACACAGACAATGTTATCATTAGCATATTTGAGTTCTATAACAGATGTTGTAGGACTTCTTCTGAATAAGCACAGACTACGTTATTGTCACCGTATTGGAGTTCTATAACACGTGTTGTAGATCTTCTGAATGCACACAGACTATGTTATCATTAGCATATTGGAGTTCTATAACAGACATTGTTGTGCCCTTGGTTTTGGCTTTCAGTCTGTTGAGGTTAAATCGCTTGCCATCTGTCCGATGTCCATGCTTCCCATCAAGAAGGTGCAGTATCATAGCAATGAAGATGGAGAATATGGTTGGAGCAATAACACATTCCTGTTTGACATCCGATTCCTCTTTCTAAGATGAAGAAGGAAGGAACCGTTGGACAGAAGCAGATGTTGTAGGTCTTCTTCTGAATGTGCACAGACTACGTTATTGTCAGCATATTGGAGTTCTATAACAGGTGTCGTAGGTCTTCTGAATGCACACAGACTATGTTATCATTAGCATATTGGAGTTCTATAACAGACATTGTTGTGCCCTTGGTTTTGGCTTTCAGTCTGTTGAGGTTAAATCGCTTCCCATCTGTCCAATGTCCATGCTTCCCATCAAGAAGGTGCAGTATCATAGCGATGAAGATGGAGAATATGGTTGGAGCAATAACACATTCCTGTTTGACACCGGATTCCTCTTTCCAAGATGAAGAAGGAAGGAGTCGTTGGACAGAAGCAGATGTTGTAGGTCTTCTTCTGAATGCGCACAGACTACGTTATTGTCAGCGTATTGGAGTTCTATAACAGGCGTTGTAGATCTTCTGAAGGAAGGAGCCATTGGGTTCGTTCGTTCAACCCATTCCCAATCCACCTCACAGTGGCATTGTCTAGGCCACGTTATGTCCTGGGGAACCTCGACACTCTCACATTCTCCGTCCCCTTTCAGCTCAGATTGTCACAGAGTCAGGAGACTTGCAAGGCTGCATGTTTTGTCATGAGTGGCACCTGTCAATCTCTTTCTAGATCCTTCCTAGAACGATGTGGGAGAAAGAGCTGGGGATGCTGGAATGCTTTCAACGAGGAAAGAGTGATTGTAAACCCTCCTTTGTTCCCTCTCTCCTCCTTGCGTTGCCATCTGCATACAACGCCAACCCGGGAGGGCCGTTACCCAACCAAGGAAGGCAATAACAGTTAAAGTGATGGGCCGGGATTGTCGGCAAGAGAATCTATTAGTGGCAACACTTAGGCCGGCAAAAGAGCCGATGTTTCCCAGGTGGAGGTGCAACGTTCTTTCGTAGCGTTCTTGAAGCTCGTTGTGTCGGAAAGGAGGTCTCTTAGATGTTCCCAACCAAAGGGAAAGAAAATAAGGATCAGAATCGCAGGTGAAGCAGCCGCCTCTATCCCCACTTGCCCCGTCATCGCCTTGGCACAACAAGCGAGCAGGACGCCAAGCATCTTGACAGGTTGAAGGTCCAGGTTGGGGAGCCAGGGAGCCACATCTGGCAGGCTTCCAGGTGAGCACATCTGTCCCTTTGGCTCTTCAAGGAGAGCGGCACGAATCAGAGGCAAGACAAGGAAGTCAAGGCCCCACTCTCTTCCTCTTCTTCTTCTTACCTGGAATAATAATAGCCCTGTGTCCAGTTCTGGGCAAAGCCAATCAAGAAGGAGGTGGAGAAGATGGAACGTGTCCAGAGAAGGGCCACCAAAAGGGACAAAGGCTTGGAAACCATGAATCCCTCTGAGCAGCAGCTGAAGGAACTGGGATGTCCCACTCTCTTCTTCTTCTTCTCCTCATCTGGAATAATAATAGCCCTAGGTCCAGTTCTGGGCAAAGGAGATGGAGAAGATGGAACGTGTCCAGGGAAGGGTCACCATGAATCCCTCTGAGCAGCAGCTGAAGGAACTAGGATGTCCCACTCTATTCTTCTTCTTCTTCTCACCTGGAATAATAATAATAGCCCTGTGTCCAGTTCTGGGCAAAGCCAATCAAGAAGGAGATGGAGAAGATGGAACGTGTCCAGAGAAGGGCCACCAAAAGGGACAAAGGTTTGGAAACCATGAATCCCTCTGAACAGCAGCTGAAGGAACTGGGATGTCCCACTCTCTTCTTCTTCTTCTCCTCACCTGGAATAATAATAGCCCTGTGTCCAGTTCTGGGCAAAGCCATTCAAAAACCTACTTGCCTCTATGCAGATACCCTTACTAATTGACTTTGCAGCTGCAAAGCTACTCAGTGCTAATCAAGCTTGCTGATTGCAACATTCACACTTGCTTCAAACAGACAAGGGTTCTTTCCACAGATGATGCCTCCAGGAAACGACAGCCAGACTACTTCTATGCAGATATCCTTACTGATTGACTTTGCAAACTTCATGGCTGTTCAAGCTGGGTAATTGCAACATCCACACTTGCTTCAAACGGACTAGGGTTCTTTCTCCCACCCTGGACATTATTCCACAAGTATATACACACCCTCACTTATTGACTTTGCAAACTTCATGGCTACTCAGTCCTATTCAAGCTTGCTGACTGCAACATTCACACTTACTTCAAATAGTCACGGGTCTATATTATACTGTCAACAAGGAGGCTGTCCAGACCTTGAACCGGTGCTTGGCTGCTGTGTCGGACTGGATGAGAGCTAACAAATTGAAACTAAATCCAGACAAGACAGAGGTCCTACTGGTCAGTCGCAAGGCCGAACAGGGCATAGGGTTACAGCCTGTGTTAGACGGGGTTACACTCCCCCTGAAGACGCAGGTTCCCAGCTTGGGAGTGACTCTGGACTCATCGCTGAGCCTGGAACCCCAGGTCTCGGCGGTGGCCGGGAGAGCTTTCGCACAATTAAAACTTGTGTACCAGCTGTGCACGTACCTTGGCAAGTCTGATCTTGCCATGGTGGTCCACGCTCTTGTTACATCCCGAATAGACTACTGCAACGCGCTCTACGTGGGGTTGCCCTTGAAGACTGTTCGGAAACTCCAACTAGTCCAGCGGGAGCCAGCCAGATTTCTCACCGGAGCATCATCTAGGGAGCATACCACCCCCCTGTTATGTCAGCTCCACTGGCTGCCGATTCAGTTCCGAGCACAATTCAAGGTGCTGGTTTTGACCTACAAAACCCTATACGGTTCCAGCCCAGCGTACCTGTCCGAACGCATCTCCCTCTACGTCCCACCCTGGAGTCTAAGATCTTCTGGTGAGACCCTGTTCTCGACCTTGCCTCTATCACAAGTGAGATTGGCGGGGACGAGGAGCAGGGCCTTCTCAGTGGTGGCCCCCCACCTGTAGAATTCACTCCCCGGGGAAATTAGATCAGCGACTTAACTCCTTTCCTTTAGGAAAAAACTGAAAACATGGATTTGGGACCAGGCGTTTGGGTAATCTGTCAGATAAAGAAAGGACTTTGAGAATGGCCAGGAAATGACTGATGGAATGGAACTATGGAACTCTGAAAGACGAAATGCTGAGCATGAGAATAGTTTTATATGATGCGTTGTATACTGATTGTTTTGATTGTTTTAACTGTGATAATTGTTTTAACTATGGTTTTGTACAGTATGTGTAATTTGTATAGACATCGATTGGTGCCTTTTTTGTAAGCCGCCCTGAGTCCCCCCTCGGCGGTTGAGAAGGGCAGTGTAGAAGTACCCGAAATAAAATAAATAAATATACTGCATCTACACACTCCACTTGCCTCACTGCCAACAGACCTCTGAAGATGCCATTAGAATCATAGAATCATAGAATCCTAGAGCCCTAGAGTGGGAAGAGACCTGCTGGGCCATCATCCAGTCCAACCCCATTCTGCCAAGAAGCAGGAATATTGCATTCAAAGCACCCCCGACAGATGGCCATCCAGCCTCTGTTTAAAAGCTTCCAAAGAAGGAGCCTCCACCACACTCCCTCCAGGGCAGAGAGTTCCACTGCTGAATGGCTCTCACAGTCAGGAAGTTCTTCCTCATGTTCAGATGGAATCTCCTCTCTTGTAGTTTGAAGCCATGGTTCCATTGCGTCCTAGTCTCCAAGGAAGCAGAAAACAAGCTTGCTCCCTCCTCCTCCCTGTGGCTTCCTCTCACATATTTATACATGGCTATCATGTCTCCTCTCAGCCTTCTCTTCTTCAGGCTAAACATGCCCAGCTCCTTAAGCCGCTCCTCATAGGGCTTGTTCTCCAGACCCTTGATCTGCTCTACCTCCTCCCTGTGGCTTCCTCTCACATATTTATACATGGCCCTCATCATATCTCCTCTCAGCCTTCTCTTCTTCAGGCTAAACATGCCCAGCTCCTTAAGCCGCTCTTCATAGGGCTTGTTCTCCAGACCCTTGATCTGCTCTACCTCCTCCCTGTGGCTTCCTCTCACATATTTATACATGGCCCTCATCATATCTCCTCTCAGCCTTCTCTTCTTCAGGCTAAACATGCCAGCTCCTTAAGCCGCTCCTCATAGGGCTTGTTCTCCAGACCCTTGATCATTTGAGTCGCCCTCCTCTGGACACATTCCAGCTTAGAGTCAATATCTCTCTTGAATTGTGGTGCTCAGAATTGGACACAATATTCCAGGTAAAGTGGTCTAACCAAGGCGGAATAGAGCATGGGGAGCAGGACTTCCCTAGATTAGCCACAGAGGCAAGCGAAACATCAGGAGGGAATGCTGCTGGGACATGGCCTTGCAGCCCGAAAACTCACAGCAGCCCAGTGATTCTAGCTGCGAACACCTTTGACAACTGGCAAACTTTTCCTTCATGAACGGAATGCCATGTTTGCTCTTTTTGCAAATAAATGAGTTTCTGAATTGCATCTGCATGTTTTCCCAGCGCACGCAGCCCTGCCCGGCCCCCCTTCCCTCGGTGCGGCGGATCCACAAAGTCGCTCAAGTGGCAGCTGTCAGTGGTGAGGTGGCATTTTTCTTCAGTGGGACTGACAGCAGCTGTCTGGGAGGAGTATGAATGGAACGGGAGTGACATCATGTTTATTCAGAAATGACATTCCCAGCCGCAGATCAGTGTCAGCAGTATTTTTGAAACGTTTGAGAAAGCGAAAACATTGCCTGAGATGCATCCCTGATTCCTCCTTTGTACATGCGCAACGCAAACACACCTTGTGCGGGTGGATATATGTGTGTGTGTATATATATGTATATCTGAAACGGATGAAAATCAGCAAAGCCAAGCTCGATTGGGAGCATGAAGGTTGAACGCTGCTCCTTGACATGCTCGTTTTCTCATAGCGGGGAGTCGGTTTGCATGGCGGCAAGCCATTTCCTGCAAGGCAGGGGCTGTAGATACAGAATGGGGAAAACAATGGAGATTTTGGGTTATATATAATTGGGCAGAGACAGGAATCTGGGAGAAGGTTAAGCTCCCCATCTCCACCTTTACCTGATTTCTCTATATTTAGAATGGGAAGAGACCCCCAAAGGTCATCCAGCCCAACCCTCTTGATTGACACAATCAAAGCACTCCCAACAAATGGACGTACAGCCTCTGCTCGGCCCAAAGCTCTCCAAAATAAGCAACAAACTCATAGTGTTGTGTGCGGATCTCGTTTCCTTCAGGTGCATGAAACAGGAAGCCCACTTTCAGTACGAAAATCAGCTCAACACGAAAGCAAGTGGAAGCCGATCCCGGCTCCTCGCCTACTTTTCGTGAGCAGTCTCCTTGCCTTGGAAAGAGTACGTGTATGTTGTGCAGGCCCAGAAAGAGAGCACCTCCTCTAGAGTAAGAATGAGAAAGTTAGCACGTCTACCTGCAGTCGAATGCCTCCTCTAGAGTAAGATTGAGAACTTGCCTCCTTGCCTTCGAAAAAGAGTGTGTGTGTGCGACATGCAGGTGCAGAAAGTTAGTGTGTCTGGCAGCAGCTGAGTGCCTCCTCTAGAGTAAGAATGAGAACTTGCCTCCTTGCCTTGGAAAAAGAGAGTGTGTGTGCAACATGTACGCCCAGAAAGTTAGCGCACCTGGCTGCAGCCGAGCGCCTCCTCTAGAGTAAGAATGAGAACTTTTTTATTATTATTATTAAACTTTATTTGTACCCCGCTAGCATCTCCCAAAGGATTCGATGCGGCTTACACAGGCCGAGGCCTCAACACACAACATAGCAATACAATCAGCAAGTCAAACAAGTAAAACAAATTAAAGCAAGGTAAACAACAAGCACAGTACATTAAAACACAATAAAACTGGGCCGGGCCAAAAGGTGGGTACAAGGATTAAAAGTGCTGATTTGATAGGAGATGTATAAAAGGTTTCTAGGGCAAGTGCGATGTGCGATGTGCAGCAATCATTGGTTCTGGTAAAGTGCTTATGGGACTCGGTAGTGGAGATTTCCTAATCTGGGAAGGCGCATTGGAAAAGCCAGGTTTTTAAGTTCTTTCTGAAGACTGCCAATGTAGGGGCCTGTCTAAGGTCTTTGGGGAGGGTATTCCAGAGTCGGGGGGCCACCACGAAAAAGGCCCTGTCCCGCGTCCCCACCAAGCGTGCTTGCGACGCCGGTGGGATCGCGAGCAGGGCCTCTCCAGATGAGCGTAGTGAACGCGTGGGTTCGTAGACGGAGATGCAGTCACGCAGGTAGGCAGGTCCCAAATCATTCAGGGCTTTGTAGGTGAGCATCTGCACCTTGAATTGGGCTCGGAATATAAACGGCAGCCAGTGGAGCTCCTTGAACAGGAGGGTTGACCTCTCTCTGTAAGGGGCCCAGTTAGCATCCTGGCTGCTGTTCGTTAGACCAGTTGGAACTTCCGAGCCGTCTTCAAGGGCAGCCCCACGTAGAGCGCATTGCAGTAGTCCAATCTGGAGGTGACCAAGGCATGGACCACTCCGGCCAGATCCACCTTCACGAGGTACAGTCGCAGTTGGCGCACAAGTCTCAGTTGTGCGAAGGCCCTCCCAGACAACTTGCCTCCTTCCCTTGGAAAAAGAGTGCATGTGTGTGAAATGCAGGCCCAGCGTGTCTGGCTGCAGCCGAGCGCCTCCTCTAGAGTAAGAATGAGAACTTGTCTCCTTGCCTTGGAAACTGTGTGTGTGTGTGTGTGTGACGTGCAGGCCCAGAAAGCGAACCTGTCAGCCTGCAGACGAATGCCTCTCCCCTAGAGTAAGAAACAGGTAAGAATCCTCCTTAAAACGTGCACGTACCTGCAGCTGAGTACCTCTCCTCTAGAGTAGAAACAGCTAAAATGGCAGGAAAGGGAGCCTGGAAGCACCCCCTCCCCATAATGGGCCAATAGAAAACAGATCTTTCAGCACCGCAGAACGAAAACAGGTATCTGCCCTCCCTATTTCAGGAAGATCCCCCCTTCACCCAAGAAAACCCCAGATTGGGGGCCCCACCGAAAGCCGGGACACAAAACGGGTCAAGGTTTACCCCGAAAGCACAACCCTACAAAATAAGAGGCTTCGTTGAGACCCGGGGGTCCTGCTCAACCGTATCTGAGCTCCACTCAGGACATCGGATAAGAGTGAGAGATCTTTATATTTAGGTCCGAGTTCAACAGAAGGGCTGATTTAAATATATCCTCTCTCCGGCGGGTGACCCCTGACTCCATGGCTCAAATTGCAAGGGAAGCGGCGGCTGGACCAAATAGCAGTCCCTGTTTTGCACCATCCATCTCCCAGTGGGATTCCTTCCCAGGTAATAATCCTCAGAGCTCGGGATGCTTGTCTGTTCTTGCACACGTCTGTGTTTTGGATGGGTTAGGGATCAGCTAGTTTTCCCTGTAGTAGGCAGTAAGCGCACCTAGAGCTTTGGAAAGCTCCCTGCTTGAGTGGTGATGGCACGATCATCAGCATAGATGAGACTCTCTGTCCCTTCCGGCAGTGGCTGGTCATTTGTGTAGATGTTGAACGTGGATGGCGCAAGCACGCTCCCCTGAGGCAGGCCGTTCTTCTGTTTCCGCCATCTGCTTCTCTGGCCCTGGAACTCAACAAAAAAGCTCCTGTTTTGTAGCAGGTTTCCTATGAGGCGGGTGAGGTGGTACTCCTTTGTGATATTATACATTTTTCTCAGGAGGAGGCGCCGATTTACAGTTGAACTAGTTTGCTTGAAGGAGGGTCATGGAGGACTCTGTCGAAGGCCTTCCGGAGATCAAGGTCTACTCCATGCACAGCATTCCCTGCATCTACCAAGCTTGTAGCTCCATCATGGAAAGAGATCAGATGAGTCTGGCATGACTTGGTTTTGAGGAACAGTCTCAAAACAAGAAATGCCACCTGGTCCAACGGCCTACCTAGGATTCATAGCCCTCAAAACACAGCTTGCTTCATTCTCCTTTATGGTGAGATGGGAGCTGCAATTACCTCGTGGTTGAATTCCATCTCCCACTGGTGGGCGTACTTCAGATGTGATTCAACTCCTCTGCCAATGAGGTGTTTTTGGCTGCGCCGAACTGTCCTCCTCTCTCTGACCCACCTGGGATATTGTCAGAGTATTGACGCTTGCCAGCGGAAGGATTGCTAGATCAGAAGACACTGGGTTCAAAAATCAGGACTCTGCAGACTTTCAGTTACAACAGAAAACTAAGTTTACTAAGTACATCTATACACGTCTATTTATTCACAGCAAGCAACAGACAGGAACTCCTAGGCAAAAACAACAGTCTCTGAACACCTGCTTATCTGACTTCTGGCTGAGACCAGATCCTCCCTCTTCTTCCCAGCCAGAGAACACGTTATCTCATTTCTGTCAAGGTTACAGTTTCACAGCCTCAGCACAGTATTTCTAATATACAATTGAACAGAATAGAATCCATCTTGAAATACATCTTAATCCATCTTGAATTACATAGAAACACATTGAAAAACACACATACATAACTAAATAATCCTGACAATTCCCCCTCTTTTTGAATGTGATTCTATAGCACTAATACACATATGTAATCTGCATAACCATAACATCTTAGCTCTTAACTTTTAAGTACAACATTCATTTGCTTTTCTCAACTTCTTAGCAATTCTATAACATCTCTAATACATACAATTACTTCTCTTTATTTCTTAATACATATCATTACTTCTTATAACTTCTATACTTCATTACTTCAATAACCATTACATTTCATAACCATGATAACTCTTAAACTCTTAATCACGTATTAGCTTCTTATAATCAATACATCAATACAGCAATACAAGGGGGAAATGCATCATAATATCAAACAGTACTCTTGTTGTTGTTCATTTGTCCAGTCGTCTCTGACTCTTCGTGACCTCATGGACCATCCCACGCCAGAGCTCCCTGTCGGCCGTCACCACCCCCAGCTCCTTCGAGGTCAGTCCAGTCACTTCAAGGATGCCATCCATCCATCTTGCCCTTGGTCGGCCCCTCTTCCTTTTGCCTTCCACTTTCCGCAGCATCATTCCCTTCTCTAGGCTTTCCTGTCTTCTCATGATGTGGCATTCAAAGTACTCTTAGAAAACTACAATACACAAAACACATTGCATTTAGCAAAGGCACATACACTTCAGTAGAACACAGTTTCAAAAACATTGCATTACTACATTTTTGTCTCTTTAAACCAAATCAAACCAAATTCATTTCATTTCAGAACCCTTTTGAACCCTTTTGAAAACTAGAAATCTCCATCATCCCAAAATCTTTCCCTAATGCAACTTTGTGAACTCCTCCAGTGGTCAGATTCGGATACTCTATGTATTTCACATCATCTCTCTTACTTATTGCTCTAACTTGCTCTGCAACGATTTCCTCCTTAGGTGACACAGATTCTTTCTTAACCTGCACACTCTTAAATCCTTAAATCAAGCCGAAGTCGACTTCGCACTTTGAGGCTAAACATTTGATGCCTTTTGCGTCCCTGTCCCTGCCGCTCTCCGCAAGCTGTGAAGCCCCACAGATCTTGTTTATAACACGTCGGTCTAAAATTATCTCGAGACGCGCAACGCCCTCCCGAAGAACAGATGCTCCGCAGTCCCCCGGTTCTGTTTTGATCTCAAATCTGCTTGTGCGAACTATAAATTGAAACTAAGAGGAGGAAATGGAAATGTTGTGATGTTCACCGCAGCATCGCTGCCGCCTGATTGGGAGGCCGGTTCCACATGTGCCAACCGTGCGATGCAGCAACTAACAAAGCCAATGCGATTCGAGGCCATTCATTTATCGTGTCAGAAGCAAACTGAGGGTGCAGTTGCAATGTATTTAAAAACAAACCAAGTTAAAAACATGACATTGTACTAAATGTCCCTTGACCAGAAGCTGGACACTTGGAATGCCTCTGGTGTCACTGTAGGAACGTCCTCCGTTGTGCATGTGGCAGGGCTCCGGTTGCATTGTAGGAGGTAGTTTGCTCTCCTCTGCACTTGCGTGTCGTGGACTCCACTTCGTGGCCCCATTTCTTAAGGTTGGCTCTGCATCTCGTGGTGCCAGAGCACAACCTGTTCAGCATCTTCCAAGTCACCCCGTCTTTTGTGTGCCCAGAAGTCACCTCCCTCCTTCACAGCAGGAGGGAGTCGCTCATTTGGTACCAGCCATTGATTGAGGTTCTCGGCGTGAGCCTGCCTATTTTGGACTCTCGCTTGCTGAGGTGTTCCTGAAAGTATCTGTGTAGATCTCATGAAGCTGTTTCTTGATTGGGTTGTTGTGGGGTTTTTTGGGTTATATGGCCATGTTCTGGAGGCATTCTCTCCTGACGTTTCGCCTGCATCTATGACAAGCATCCTCAGAGGTTGTGAGGTCTGTTGGAACTAGGAAAATGGGTTTAAGACCAGGGTGGGACAAAGGACTCTTGTCTGCTGGAGCTAGGTGTGAATGTTTCAACTGACCACCTTGATTAGCATTTGATAGCCTGGCAGTGCCTGGAGCAATCTTTTGTTGAGAGGTGATTTGATGTCCCTGATTGTTTTCCCTCTGCTATTTTGCTGTTTTGATTTTAGAGTTTTTTAATACTGGTAGCCAGATTTGTTCATTTTCATGGTTTCCTCTTTTCTGTTGAAATTGTCCACATGCTTGTGGATTTCAATGGCTTCTCTGTGTAGCCTGACATGGTGGTTGTGAGAGTGGTCCAGCATTTCTGTGTTCTCCAATAACCTGCTGTGTCCAGGTTGGTTCCTCAGGTGCTGTGCTATGGCTGACTTCTCTGGTTGAAGTAGTCTGCAGTGCCTTTCATGTTCCTTGATGCGTTTCTGGGCAATGCTGCTGCGTTTGGTGGTCCCTCTGGAGACTTCTTGTCCACAGCTGCATGGTACATGGTGGACTCCTGCAGAAGGGAGAGGGTCCCTCTTGTCCTCTGCTGAACGGAGCATTGGTTGGATTTTCTTGGTGGGTCTGGAGATAGTTTGTATGTTGTGTTTCCTCATGCGCTTCCCTCTGCGGTCAGTGGTTCCCTTGATGTATGGCAAGAACACTTTCCCTCTGGGTGGGTCTTGGTCTTGACTCTCGTGGCTTCTTCTCGGTGGTCTTGCAGCTCTTCTGATGTCTGAGGTGGAGTCTCCATTGGCCTGGAGAGCCCAATCTTGATTTAAAGCGTTGGTGTGCTGGATGATATCCGAACAGAGGATGGCCTGGAGATGTGTCTTCCTGCCTTGGACTGGGTGGTCTTTGTGGTCTCTTCCAGCTCCAGGATTCTATTATTCTATTCATATTGAATAATAATAATAATAATAATAATAATAATAATAATAATGCATTTTATTTGTTACCTGCCTCTCCTAATGAGATGAGGTACAACACAGTCCAAACACATCAACCTAAAATACACACAACCAAATACATCTATTGAAACACACCACTGCAAAGTACATACACCAAAATGCAGGATACAACGGTCATCATGCAGTGGTGATAGGATGCAAATCCAGGACTCGTTCAGGATCATCCATCCGCCATTGCCGTAGATTCAAGACAAAAAAAGGACCATGCGCAAAATGTCCCAAACACACCTTTGGAAGGCAGTGCTCTCACTCTGAGTTTCCTCTCGTTCGACTCCGAGGCCTCATGGACTGTCACAAAAATGTGGGCTGGGATGTTCTTGCTGTGAAAATAGTCAGATTGTTATTTTCCCTGCTGTTGAACATCTAGGTTTCCATTCCAGTCACGCAATGCAGCGCCGTTGGGCACGAAGGTGTGGTTGCATGTATGTGTCCTTGGGCATTTCACTGCCCCCTTTCCTTCCCACCAAAGTCAACATCGACACCGAAATACAACACCGCCTGAGCTCTGCGAGTGCAGCATTTTTCCAAATGAAGCAGAGAGTGTTTGAGGACCGGGACATCCGTAGGGAGACCAAGGTGCTTGTCTATAAAGCTATTGTCCTCCCAACCCTGCTATATGCCTGTGAAACGTGGACTGTCTACAGATGTCAACACTGACACCGAAATACAACACCGCCTGAGCTCTGCGAGTGCAGCATTTTTCCAAATGAAGCAGAGAGTGTTTGAGGACCGGGACATCCGTAGGGAGACCAAGGTGCTTGTCTATAAAGCTATTGTCCTCCCAACCCTGCTATATGCCTGTGAAACGTGGACTGTCTACAGATGTCAACACTGACACCGAAATACAACACCGCCTGAGCTCTGCGAGTGCAGCATTTTTCCGAATGAAGCAGAGAGTGTTTGAGGACCGGGACATCCGTAGGGATACCAAGGTGCTTGTTGATAAAGCTATCATCCGCCCAACCCTGCTCTATGCCTGCGAACGTGGACTGTCTACAGACGTCGCATGCAACTCCTGGAACGATTGCATCTGTGCTGCCTCCGGAAAATCCTGCAAATCTCCTGGGAAGACAAGCGGACAAACGTCAGTGTGCTGGAAGAAGCAAAGACCACCAGCACTGAAGCGATGGTCCTCTGCCATCAACTCTGCTGGATCAGCCATGTTGTCCGGATGCCCAACCAAAGCAGTTGCTCTACTCCGAACTTAAAAACAGAAAACGTAATGTTGGTGGGCAGGAAAAGAGATTGGAAGATGGGCTCAAAGCCAACCTTCAAAACTCTGGCGTAGACACTGAGAACTGGGCAGCCCTGGCCCTTGAGCGCTCCAGCTGGAGGTCAGCTGTGACCAGCAGTACTGCAGAATTTGAAGAGGCACGAATGGAGGGTGAAAGAGAGAAACGTGCCAAGAGGAAGGTGCGTCAAGTCAACCATGACCGAGACTCCCTTCCACCTGGAAACCGATGCCCTCACTGTGGGAGAAGATGCGGGTCAAGAATAGGGCTTCACAGCCACCTATGGACTCACCACCAGGACACCAAACTTGGAGGACCATCATCCTCAGACTACAAGGGATCGCCTAAGCACGAATGGAGGCTGAAAGAGAGAAACGTGCCAAGAGGAAGGCGCATCAAGCCAACCTCGACCGAGACTGTCTTCCACCTGGAAACCGATGCCCTCACCGAAGGAGAATGTGCAGATCAAGAAGAGGGCTCCACAGTCATCTATGAACCCACCCCCAGGACACCAAACTTGGAGGACCATCATCCTCAGACTATTTATTTATTGTGTCATCAGCAACCATTGTATTACAATTCTAACAGAGCAAAACAAACACAGAGATTAAAAAGAAAAGGAAAAAGAAGAAAGAAAGAAAAAAAAACCATACAGATTTTGCAAAATTTGGTATTTGGTTAAATGTCCTTTGACCAGTATCTGGCCACTTGGAGTGCCTCTGGGGTTGCCGCAAGAAGGTCCTCCATCGTGCATGTGGCAGGGCTCAGGGTGCATTGCAGCAGGTGGTCAGTGGTTTGTTCTTCTCCGCACTCGCATGCCGAGGATTCCACCCTGTAGCCCCATTTCTTAAGATTGGCTCTGCATCTCGTGGTGCCAGAGCGCAATCTGTTCAGCGCCTTCCAAGTCGCCCAGTCTTCTGAGTGCCCAGGGGGGAGTCTCTCATCTGGTATCACCCATGAATTGAGGTGCTGGGTTTGGGCCTGCCACTTTTGGACTCTCGCTTGCTGGGGTGTTCCAGCGAGTGTCTCTGTAGATCTAAGAAAACTATTTCTTGATTTAAGTCGTTGACGTGCTGGCTGATACCCAAACAGGGGATGAGCTGGAGATGTCTCTGCCTTGGTCCTTTCACTATTGGCTGCTACTTCCCGGCGGATGTCAGGTGGTGCAATACCGGCTAAGCAGTGTCATTTCTCCAGTGGTGTGGGTCGCAGACACCCTGTGATAATGCGGCATGTCTCGTTAAGAGCCACATCCACTGTTTTAGCGTGGTGAGACGTGTTCCACACTGGGCATGCATACTCAGCAGCAGAGTAGCATAGCGCAAGGGCAGATGTCTTCACTGTATCTGGTTGTGATCCCCAGGTTGTGCCAGTCAGCTTTCGTATGATGTTGTTTCTAGCACCCACTTTTTGTTTGATGTTCAGGCAGGGCTTCTTGTAGGTCAGGGCACGGTCCAAAGTGACTCCCAGGTATTTGGGTGTGCTGCAATGCTCCAGTGAGATTCCTTCCCAGGTAATCCTCAGAGCTCGGGATGCTTGTCTGTTCTTAAGGTGAAAGGCGCATGTCTGTGTTTTTGATGGATTAGGGATCAGATGGTTTTCCCTGTAATAGGCAGTAAGAGCGCCTAGAGCTTCGGAGAGCTTCTGTTCTACCATCTCAAAGCTCCCTGCTTGAGCAGTAATGGCACGATCATCAGCATAGATGAAACTCTCTGTCCCTTCTGGTAGTGGCTGGTCATTTGTGTAGATGTTGAACATGGATGGAGCAAGCACGCTCCCCTGAGGCAGGCTGTTCTTCTGTTTCCGCCATCTGCTTCTCTGGCCCTGGAACTCAACAAAAAGGCTCCTGTTTTGTAGTAGGTTTCCTATGAGGCGGGTTTCCTCAGACTATGAGGGATCGCCTAAGTAAGTAAATAAGTAAGTAAGTAAGTAAGTAAGCCCCCTTTCTAGAGGTTGTTCTAAGTCCTGCTCAGAGATCACCGTCAGGACTCATTCAGGATCATCCATCAGCCATAGCCAAAGATTCAAGACAAAAAAAAAGGCCATGCGCAAAATGTCCCAAACACACCTTTGGAAGGCAGTGCTCTCACTCTGAGTTTACTCCCGTTCGACTCAAAGGCCTCAGGGACAGTCACAAAAATGTGGGCTGGGATCCTCTTGCCGTGGAAATGGTCACATTGTCATTTTCCCTGCTGTGGAACATGTAGGTTTCTGTTCCAGTCGTGCATGCAGCACCATTGGGCACGAAGGTGTGGTATGTGCCCTGAGCAGGTCCCATGTAGCCAAGGGGCATGGGCACACTGTTGTGCAAAGGAAGCCTTTTGGGGCATCTTTGTGCCGTTGTGTGCCTCTCTTGGGGTGTGTGGGTGGGGGGTCGCAAAGGGCGTTTAATTAGGCCTTGGCCGAGGCTTGGCGGCTTTGGCTCGGGCAGGGTCCCCGGGTCCCTTGGCTCCTCGGCGTTGTCTTCTCCTCCTTGATTGTTTCCTCCTTCCGTTTTGATGTTGTCGGGATATAAAATTTAAAGAGCTCTGGATTATTTTTTCTTTAAGCGGCCCTAAAGGGACCGGTGCTTTTGTGTGTGTGTGTTAAAGTCATTACGGCAAACACCTGCGCATGGTCGGGCTTAATTGGGCTGCAGCTGTTGGGGAGGGCAGGGAGGGAGGGAGGGGGAGGAAGAAGAGATGCCACATTGATGCGCTGTCTCTTTTGATGCACCTTGCAATCCTGCGCCACTCAAGAGGATCTGTGCATGGCTAGTCAGGAAGAGGACTCCGGCCAGTCTTGGATGACACACACTTCCTTGACCCAATTCAAACTGAACAGGAAACGGAGTTGAGACAACTATAGTCGTCTTTGTTATTGTTTATTCGTTCGGTCACTTCCGACTCTTGGTGACCGCCTGGACCAACCCCTGTTGGCCGTGACCACCCCCAGCTCCTTCAAAGTCAAGGGTACCACCCAACCGTTCTGTCCTTTTTTAGCACCTCTTCCTCTTTCTTTCCATTTTCCTCGGCATCCTTCTCTTCTCTAAGCTTTCCTGTCTTCTCATTATGTGGCCAAAGGACGTTCAGTTGCTTCCAATGCTTGGTGGCCTCCTGGACCATCCCAGGCCAGAGCTCCCTGTTGCCCGTGGCCAACCCCAGCTCCTTCAAAGTCAAGGATACCACCCAACCGTTCTGTCCTTTTTTAGCACCTCTTCCTCTTTCCTTCCATTTTCCTCAGCATCCTTTTCTTCTCCGAGCTTTCCTGTCTTCTCATGATGTGGCCAAAGGACGTTCAGTTGCTTCCGACTCTTGGTGACCTCCTGGACCAGCCCAGTCCAGAGCTCCCTGTTGCCCGTGGCCACCCCCAGCGCCTTCAAAGTCAAGTCAGTTCCTTCAAGGATGCCATCCCTCTTCCTCTTTCTTTCCATTTTCCTCAGCATCCTTCTCTTCTCCAAGATACCTTCTCTACTGTATTCGTTGGCAGCCTCCCATCCAAATGCCAACCAGGGCTGACCCTGCTTAGCTTCCAAGACCAGTTGCAATGGAGTGCTTTCGGGTGCCTTCGTCCCCTTGCGCTTGAGCATGGAAAGAAATCTCCCTGAAAGCGTGTCAGTGTGTTTTCCTCTCCTTTCTTCCACGCCAGCCTTAAATTATGCAGTGGCTGCAGCCCGAGATGCTCAATATGCAGATGAGCAGATTTTTTCCCTTTGCCTCTTTTATCTCGCAGCTCCGGCTCTGTCTACAAACAGATTGGAGCCGTCGTGCTCCTTTCGCAGGAATCAAAACAAATCAACAATCCCATTGCCATCCGGCACCGGGAGGGAGGGTTGCGCAACCGAGTCAGCCCAATGCGCCATAATACATACATACATGCCAGGTGCACCTGAGCTGGCGGAAATGCATCAGCAGCGTGGGAAAATACCCGTTCCAATCTATCCTGAGCCTGAATCATATTTTTTACCATGTTGCGTCTGTGTGTAAAGCATCGTCCAGATCCGATTTCAGCTAGGTTCAGTGTTCTCTGAATGCAGGTGAACTACAGCTCCCAGAATCTAAGGTCAATCCCACCCCCTAAACCTGCAGTATTCAAAGCAGGTCATGTTGGGTCTGTGTGCCAAGTGTGGTCCAGATCTAATGGTGGCTAGTTTCGGTGTTCTCTGAATACAGGTGAACTGGGCACACAGACCCAACACAGCCTGCTTTGAATACTGCAGGTTTAGGGGGTGGGATTGACCTTAGATTCTGGGAGTTGTAGTTCACCTGTATTTAGAGAACACTGAACCCAGCCAAAGACAGATCTGGATCACACTGGGCACACAGACCCAATGTGGCCTGCTTTGAATACTGGCAAAGTTGGGGGTAGGAGTGGGATTGACCTTAGGTTCAGTGTTCCCTGAATACAGGTGAACTACAACTCCCAGAATCTAAAGTCAATCTCATCCCCCCCACAACCCTGCCGGTATTCAAAGGTCAATCCCACTCCTACCCCCAACTTTGCCAGTATTCAAAGCAGGCCACATTGGGTCTGTGTGCCCAGTGTGATCCAGATCTGTATTTGGCTGGGTTCAGTGTTCTCTAAATACAGGTGAACTACAACTCCCAGAATCTAAGGTCAATCCCACCCCCCAACCCTGCAGTATTCAAAGCAGGTTGTGTTGGGTCTGTGTGCCCAGTGTGATCCAGATCTGACGTCTATTTGACGTTGGCTAGGTTCAGTGTTCTCTGAATGTGGGTGAACTACAACTCCCAGAATCTAAGGTCAATCCCCCCCCCCCCAAACCTGCCAGTATTCAAAGCAGGCCACACTGGGTCTGTGTGCCAAGTGTGGTCCAGATGTAATGGTGGCTAGTTTCGGTGTTCTCTGAATACAGGTGAACTACAACTCCCAGAATCTAATGTCAGTCCCACCCCACCCCTAACCTTGCCAGTATTCAAAGCAGGCCATGTTAGGTCTGTGTGCCAAGTGTGGTCCAGATCCGATGTTGGCTAGGTTCAGTGTTCTCTGAATACAGGTGAACTACAACTCCCAGAAACTAAGGTCAATCCTAACCCCGAACCCTGCCGGTATTCAAAGCAGGTCATGTTGGTTCTGTGTGCCAAGCGTGGTCCAGATCTGTCTTTGGCTGGGTTCAGTGTTCTCTGAATACAGGTGAACTACAACTCCCAGAATCTAAGGTCAATCCCACCCCGCAATCCTGCCAGTATTCAAAGCAGGCCACGTTGGGTCTGTGTGCGAAGTGTGGTCCAGATCTGTCTTTGGCTGGGTTCAGTGCTCTGGATAAGGGTGAACTACAACTCCCACAATCTAAGGCCAGTTTCCCTCAAACCCTTCCCAGTATTCAATGTAGGCCATACTGAGTCTGTGTGCTAAGTTTTGTCCAGATTTGTTGTTAGCTGGGCCCAGTGTTCTCTAAATATGGGTGAACTATAATTCCCAGATTCCAAGGTCAATCATCCCCAAACCCCACCAGTATTCAAAGTTGGCCATGTAGGGTGTGCGTTCCAAGTTTGGCTCAAATCCATCATTGTTTGGGTTCACAGTGCTCTCTGGATGTAGGTGAACTATAACTCCCAGAATCTAGTATCTATTTGTCCCAATCCCCTCTAGTATGTTGTGTTGGTCATGGGGGCTCTGCATGCCATGTTTGGTCCAGGTCTATCATTGGCGGGGTTCAGAGTGTTCTTTGATTGTTGGTAAACTATAAATCCCAAAAACTACAGCTCCCAAATATCAAGGGCAATCCTCCCCCCAGTATTCAAAGTTGGCCATGTAGGGTGTGTGTACCAAGTTTGGCCCAGATCCATCATCGTTTGGGTTCACAATGCTATCTGGGTGTAGGTGAACTATAACTCCCAGAAACGGTCCCAATCCTCTCCAGTATGTTGTGTAGGGACATTATTGGCACTGCTGCTGAGCTCCAGATATCTGATATGAGTCAGGTTATGAGGCCAAGCATTTCTGATTTGGAATGTACTCCATCCCGGCTGTGAGCCTGACATCTAGTGGTGGCTGGCTTCTCCGCACGCCCTCCTCCAGCCCACCAGGATGTCTAGTTTTCTCCATGGGAGAAGCAACATGGACATGCCTATGACCTGGTGCATCTGCATATCCCAAGAAGAAGCACTTGATTTGTAGTTCACCTCCAATCAAAGAGCATTCTGAACTCCACCAACGCTGGCGTTGAACCAAACGTGGTACACAGGACTCCCATGACCAACAGACAACACTAGAAGGGTTTGGTGGACATTGACCTTGAGTTTTGGAGTTGTAGTTCACCTACATCCAGACTCAAACAATGATGAATCTGGACCAAACTTGGCACGAATACTCAATATGCCCAAATGTGAACACTGGTTGAGTTTGGGGGAAATAGACCTTGACATTTGGGAGTTGGAGTTGCTGGGATTTATAGTTGAACTACAATCAAAGAGCATTCTGAACTCCACCAATGATAGAATTGAACCAATCATAGTACACAGAACTCCCACGACTGACAGAAAATATTGGAAGGGTTTGGTGGACATTGACCTTGAGTTTTGGAGTTGTAGTTCACCTACATCCAGACTCAAACAATGATAGATCTGGACCGAACTTGGTACGAATACTCAATAGGCCCAAATGTGAACACTGGTGGAGTTTGGGGGAAATAGACCTTGACGTTTGGGAGTTAGAGTTGCTGGGATTTATAGTTGAACTACAATCAAAGAGCATTCTGAACTCCACCAATGATGGAATTGAAACAATCATAGTACACAGAACTCCCACGACCGACAGAAAATATTGGAAGGGTTTGGTGGACATTGACCTTGAGTTTTGGAGTTGTAGTTCACCTATATCCAGACTCAAACAATGATGGATCTGGACTGAACTTGGCACGAATACTCAATATTCCCAAATATGAACACTGGTGGAGTTTGGGGGAAATAGACCTTGACATTTGGGAGTTGGAATTGCTGGGATTTATAGTTGACCTACAATCAAAGAGCATTCTGATCTCCACCAATGATGGAATTGAAACAATCATAGTACACAGAACTCCCACGACCGACAGAAAATATTGGAAGGGTTTGGTGGACATTGACCTTGAGTTTTGGAGTTGTAGTTCACCTACATCCAGACTCAAACAATGATGGATCTGGACCAAACTTGGCACGAATCCTCAATATGCCCAAATATGAACACTGGTGGAGTTTGGGGGAAATAGACCTTGACTCCCCGCATAAAGCAGTACCTAAATTTCCTACTTGACAGATGCAACTGTTGACCCTTGGTGTCGACCCTTGCAGTCTTTTGGGCTGCAAGGGTTGACAGCAAACTAGACAAATGTTCGGGAGCTTACTCCAACCCGGGCTGGCTTCAAACTCATGCCCTTTCGGTCAGTAATGATTTTCACGCAACCAGTTGCGACACAACCCGGTCCATGGCTTTGTTGTTGTTCATTCGTTCAGTCGTCTCCGACTCTTCGTGACCTCATGGACCAGCCCACGCCAGAGCTCCCTGTCGGCCGTCACCACCCCCAGCTCCTTCAAGGTCAGTCCAGTCGCTTCAAGGATGCCATCCCTCCACCTTGCCCTTTGTGGGCCCCTCTTCTTTTTTCCTTCCACTTTCCCCAGCATCATTCCCTTCTCCAGGCTTTGCTGTCTCCTCATAATGTGGCATTCAAAGGACTTCAGGTCCATGGCTTAGCCATATTTTAATCTCTGCCCGGTGTATTTTAATGCATGCATTTTATAGAAATACTAGCCGTCCCCTGCCACGCGTTGCTGTGGCCCAATCTGGTGATCATAATCTCCATGGAGCTCCATCGCGATGTCCCCCAATATACCATGCCTCGGTTGATGATGTGGGTCATCACCTGGACCATCTCTTCCATCAGTGTTGGTTGGCGAGCACCATGTCCATGTATTCCAGCTGCAGACGCTCTGATGAGGCTTTCAAACCTTCTATAATGAGTTTCCTGGAAAGGCCTCGCTCCGTCTCAGCCTTTCCTCCCAGAAGATTTAATTAATTAATTAATTAATTAATTAATTGAACTTTTATGCGGCCACTCCCCTGGGGCTCGGAGTGGCTTACAAAAATGGCTAAAATCTAACACAATTTAAAAGCAATTTAAAACAATTTAAAAACGGCAATATCAAACATTAAAAGCCTGTCGAAACAGGTATGTCTTCCATGCCCTGCGGAAAGCTGGTAAGTCCCGCAAGGCATGGACTTCAGGTGGCAGAGTGTTCCAGAGTGATGGTGCCACTGCTGTGAAGGCTCTACGTCTGGTTGCTGTCGGGCGCAAGGTCTTGACACTGGGAATTTCCAAGAGATCTTGGTCCTCAGAGTGGAGGGATCTCTGGGGTTGGGAGGGGGTGAGGTGGTCCCTCAGGTACATTGGCCCCAGACCATGCAAGGCCTTCAAGGTGAGTCCCATCCCTTTGAAAGTGATCCGGTGCTCAATGGGTAACCAATGCAGCTGCAGTCAGATTGGGGTGATGTGGCATCTCATCGGAATTCCAACCTGAATTTTGTACCAACTTGAGCTTCCAGATCACTGACAGAGGAAGGCCAATGTAGAGGGCATTACAGTAGTCCAGTCTGGAGATGACCGTGGCCTGGATCACCGTAGCCAGGTCGTCCCTGGACAGGGAGGGGGCCAGCCTTTGTCTAGCCTGCCGCAGGGGAAAGAAAGAAGGCAGTTCTGCTCACGGCGGAGAGAGACCTGGGCCTCCATCGTCCGCAGAGGGTCCAAAAGGACTCCCAGACTCTTGACCAGTGGTTCTCAACCTGGGGTCCCCAGATGTTTTTGGCCTTCAACTCCCAGAAATCATAACAGCTGGTAAAGTGGCTGGGATTTCTGGGAGTTGTAGGCCAAAAACATCTGGGGACCCCAGGTTGAGAACCACTGCTCTTGACCAATGATGACGGGCGTAGCGCCTCACCATCCAGGGTGGGCAGCTGGACATCCCCACTGCCCGGTCCACCCAGCCATAGGATCTCTGTCTTTGCTGGATTCACCCTCAACCTGCTGGCACGCAGCCATCCAGTCACGGCCTCAATGAGGCACTGATGGAAACAATCGGATACAGAGTCCGGACGGCCTTCCATCTTCAGCACCAGTGGAGTGTCATCCGCGTACTGGTCACACTCCAGCCCAAAACCTCGAACCAGCTGAGCAAGTGGCCGCATAGAGATGTTAAACAGCAGAGGGGAGAGAATGGCCCCCTGAGGAGGAACCCCACAAGAGAGAGAGGGGGGGGGGACCTCTCAGAGACCAGGCCTCCCCTCTCCACTCGCTGTCCACGGTTGTGAAGGAAGGAGGGGAGCCAGTTCAAAGCTCTCCCCCTGACTCACTCCAGCAACAGCAAGGCGGTGGGTCAGAAGATGATGGTCAACTGTGTCCAATGCTGTTGTGAGATCCAATAACACAAGCAGCGCTGACCCGCCCTGGTCAAGCTGGCATCGAAGGTGATCTGTGATGGAGACCAGCACAGTCTCTGTCCCATGTTCATAGCAGGAGATACGTTCAGACAGGTAATATGATTGAATGTAGGTTGGTTGTACAACAACGGCTCCTCCATGGCCTGAAGGATCTGGACCAAACGTGGTTCACAATACCCTTCGTTACCCAACATAAAAGAACAGAACTTCTCTAGTTACTTCTTTCCAGGATGATGATGGGAAGAAGCATCCTTTGGGTTTGGCCGCTTAACCAATTGCAGATCCACCTAAGAGTAGACTTGTCTTGGCCACGTTTGATCGAAGGTGATCTGTGATGGAGACCAGCACAGTCTCTGTCCCATGCCCCGCACGGAAGCTGGACTGGAATGGTGCCCATCGCTTCCTCCGCCGACCCAACTGCACCCCCACCTCGAAATCTCTGCCCCAATGCTCCCCGTTCCTTCCTCTCCAGCTGCGAGGCGAGGGAGGCCAGGTCGGCCCAAGGGAAAGAGGTCTCCCCACTGTTGTGAGCCTTGTCTCATTCACCCAGGAATGTTTCCATTCAGGTCAGCCACAGAGGTTGGCAGCACAGAGGGAAACGCTGTGTGTGTGTGTATACGTGTGTCCAAAATAAGTGTCCATGTGCACTTTCTGCGGGGAAGAGGACAACGGGGAGACCTCCCGGCAGCTGCAGCTGTGTTGAATGCGAGGGAAAGAGAGGGTGGTCAACGAGACCCACCCGGAGCCCTTGGGCTGCAATTCAGCTGTCACTCTGCCTCCGGTCCAAGGCGGCTTTGTCCGGGCTCCATGCCGGGCGAACGAGGGGCCCGCCGGCCCATTGTCCCTCCTCTCTTGTGCATGTCCCATTGGCAAAGGAACAATGCGCCTGGGTCAAAGGGGGCAGGCTGAACAGGCCGTGGCGGGTAAGGACGGGGGGCCCTCGGCTTCCTCTGAGACGAGCCACAGTCGGGCCCAGCACTGCCCGCTTTGCATTCATGCTCCAGAGGACTATATAGCATATGCATGGTCCTACTTCAGCCCTCCTTCCAGTTGTTTTGGACTCTAACTCCCACAATTCCTAACAGCCGGTAGGCTGTTAGGAATTGTGGGAGTTAGAGTCCAAAACAACTGGAAGGAGGGTTGAACTTGGCCCATGCCTTTGTCCTCTTGGAACTGGATCATTATGTCAATCACGGGGTCATCTGTATACCCATGTTGTGGGAGTTGAAGTCGAAAATACCTGGAGAGAGGGCCCAAGTTGGCCCATGCCTTTGTTCTTTTGGAACCGGACACTTCAGCCAATCAAGGGATCATCTGCATACCCACGTTGCGGGAGCTGAAGTCCAAAATACCTGGAGGGCAGGTCGAAGTAGACCCATGCTTTTGTCCTCTTGGAACTGGACACCTAAGTCAATCACAGGGTCAGTGACATAATTATGTTGTGAGAGTTGAGAGTCGAAAACAGCTGGAAAGAGGGCCGAAGTTGGCCTTTGTCCTCTTGGAACTGGACACTTCAGTCAGTCAAGGGATCATCTACATACCCACGTTGTAGGAGTTGGTAGTCCAAAACACCTGGAGAGAGGGCCCAAGTTGGCCCAGGCCTTTGTCCTCTTGGAACTGGACACATCAGTCAACCAAGGGATCATCTACATACCCATGTTGTGGGAGTTGGAAGTCCAAAACAACTGGAGAGATGGCTGAAGTTGACCCATGCCTTTGTCCTCTTGGAACTGGACACTTCAGTCAACCAAGTGATCATCAACCAAGGGATCATCAGCATACCCACGTTGTGGGAGTTAGAGTCCAAAATGGCTGGAGGGGGGGCCAAGTTGGCCCATGTTTTTGTCTTCTTGGAACTGGACACCTGAGTCAATCAAAGGATCATCTGCATACCCATGTTGTGGGAGTTGGAGGTCCAAAACACCTGGAGAGATGGCTGAAGTTGGCCCATGTCTTTGTCTTTTTCGAACTGGACACTTCAGTCCATCAAGGGATCATCAGCATACCCACGTTGCGGGAGTTAGAGTCCAAAACACCTGGAGTGAGGTCCCAAGTTGGCCCAGGCCTTTGTCCTCTTGGAACTGGACACATCAGTCAACCAAGGGATCATCTACATACCCATGTTGTGGGAGTTGGAGTCCAAAATGGCTGGAGGGAGGGCCCAAGTTGGCCCATGTTTTTGTCCTCTTGGAAGTGGACACCTGAGTCAATCAAAGGATCATCTGCATACCCACGTTGTGGGAGTTGGAAGTCCGAAACACCTGGAGAGATGGCTGAAGTTGGCCCATGTCTTTGTCTTCTTGGAACTGGACACTTCAGTCAACCAAGGCATCATCTACATACACATATTGTGGGAGTTGGAAGTCCAAAACACCTGGAGGGAGGGCCCAAGTTGGCCCATGCCTTTGTTCTCTTGGAACTGGACACTTCTGTCCATCAAGGAATCATCTGCATATCCATGTTGTGGGAGTTGGAGTCCAAAATGGCTGGAGGGAGGGCCAAGTTGGCCCATGCCTTTGTCCTCTTGGAACTGGGCACTTCAGTCAACCAAGGGATCATCTACATACCCACGTTGTGGGAGTTGGAAGTCCAAAATACCTGGAGGGCGGGTCAAAGTTTTTGTCCTCTTGGAACTGCACACCTAATCACAGCGTTATCTACATACTTATTTTGTGGGTGTTGGAAGTCCAAAACATCTGGAGAGATGGCTGAAGTTGGCCCATGCCTTTGTCCTCTTGGAACTGGACAGTTCAGTCCATCAAGGGATCATCAGCATATCCGTATTGTGGGCGCTGGAGTCCAAAACACATGGAAGGAGGGTTGAAGTTGGCCCATGCCTTTGTCCTCTTGGAACTGGAGACCTTCTTGATCTTCGCTGGCCTTTCCATTTCCGTTCCATTGTGGCCAACTTCCGCGGCCTCGTTTCCCGGCGCCTCCTCCACTCTGGCCAGTGGGAGCCTTGTGGGCCTGGCGAGTGACCCACTTTGTGCCCAGGCTGTTGGCATCCATCAAGACTGCTGGGAAATTGAATTAAAACCGCCCTCCACTCACCCTGCAGGTCCGAAGAGTCTCGGCCTCGCCTTCCGCCCGTGAAGGAAATCGCTTTGGAAGTTTGGGACCCAGCTCGCCTCCACTTATGGGGACTAAATTTCACGAAGTTAATCGGGCAGAGAACGCGCAGCACAAAGACATTAGGGAATCAAATTAGCGCAGCCGACTCACCGTTTCCCTGACCTAGAAGGCCATTAAGGATGGTCAGAATTAATTAGCTCTCCCTTAGCAGAGCATGCCGGGATCCGCAGAGGGAGGGCTTGTCAGAGGAGGAAGCCATGCGCCTCTCAGGAGACCCCACTCCCCACATGGCCACAAAGCCCACGCAAGGCGGAGGCACCTGGGAAATTGGGGGCCAAAGTCCGAAAGGCAGGCTGCGCCCCCAAAGCCCTCATTAAGGCAGGCCCAGAGAGGCACCTCTTAGAATGGAAGCATTGTCTCATTTGAGAAGCTGGAGGAGCTTTTTCTCCCAATGGAATTGCCATTGGATACTATGCATGGGATCCCATCATGCGCTGCACATGGCCCATCATTCAAAAACACCACAATCAAGACAGTAAACAAAGAACACCACTCTGGGGAGTTCCAGGCAGCAAACACCCAAGTGCCAGTTAACACCTCCCAAACACAGGATGCCTCCAGGCGCAACAGCCAGGCTACCTCTAGGCAGAGACCCTCACTGATTGACTTTGCAGCTTCATGGCTACAGAACACCACTCTGGGGAGTTCCAGACAGCAAACACCCAAGTGCCAGTTAACACCTCCCAAACACAGGATGCCTCCAGGCACAGCAGCCAGGCTCCTTCTAGGCAGAGACCCTCACTGATTGACTTTGCAGCTTCATGGCTACAGAACACCACTCTGGGGAGTTCCAGGCAGCAAACACCCAAGTGCCAGTTAACACCTCCCAAACACAGGATGCCTCCAGGCACAGCAGCCAGGCTCCTTCTAGGCAGAGACCCTCACTGATTGACTTTGCAGCTTCATGGCTACAGAACACCACTCTGGGGAGTTCCAGGCAGCAAACACCCAAGTGCCAGTTAACACCTCCCAAACAAAGGATGCCTCCAGGCACAACAGCCAGGCTCCCTCTAGGCAGAGACCCTCACTGATTGACTTTGCAGCTTCATGGCTACAGAACACCACTCTGGGGAGTTCCAGGCAGCAAACACCCAAGTGCCAGTTAACACCTCCCAAACTAAGGATGCCTCCAGGCGCAACAGCCAGGCTCCCTCTAGGCAAAGACCCTCACTGATTGACTTTGCAGCTTCATGGCTACAGAACACCACTCTGGGGAGTTCCAGGCAGCAAACACCCAAGTGCCAGTTAACACCTCCCAAACTAAGGATGCCTCCGGGCACAACAGCCAGGCTACCTCTAGGCAGGGACCCTCACTGATTGACTTTGCAGCTTCATGGCTATTTAATGCTAACCAAGGTTGCTAATTGCAACATTTGCAACATGCTTCAAACAGACAACAGTTCTTTATTCCACCCTGGACATTATTCCACAGGGATATATACACTCCACTTACCTCTATGCAGATACTCTCCCTGATTGACTTTGCAACTGCAAGGCTACTCAATGCTAACCAAACTTGCTAGTGGCAACATCCATACTTGCTTCAAACAGACAAGGGTTCCTTCTCCCACCCTGGGCATCATTCCACAGGGATATATACACCCCACTCGCCTCTATGCAGATACCCTCCCTGATTGACTTTGCAAACAACATGGCTACTCAGTGCCACTCAACCTTGGTAATTGCAACATTCACACTTGCTTCAAGCAGACAAGGGTTCTTTATTCCACCCTGGACATTATTCCACAGGGATATATACACCCCACTTGCTTCACCACCCCTCTGCAGATACCCTCCCTGATTGACTTTGCAAACTTCATGGCTACTCAATGCTAATCAAGCTTGCTAATTGCAATGCCCACACTTGCTCCACTACCTCTATGCAGATACCCTCCTTGATTGACTTTGCAAACTTCAAGGAGCTGGGGGTGGCCACAGCCAACAGAGAGCTCTGGACTGGGCTGGTCCAGGAGGTCACCAAGAGTTGGAAATGACTGAACGTCCTTTGGCCACATCATGAGAAGACAGGAAAGCTTGGAGAAAAAAATGATGCTGAGGAAAATGGAAGGAAAGAGGAAGAGGGGTTGAACAAGGACAAGGCGGATGGATGGTATCCTTGAAGGGGCTGGCTTGACCTTGAAGGTGCTGAGGGGGCCACGGCCAATTGGGAGCTCTGGGCTGGGCTGGTCCAGGAGGTCATCAAGAATCAGGACTGTCCTTTGGCCACATCATGAGAAGGATACTGGGGAAAAGGGAAGGCGGATGGATGGTATCCTTGAAGGGACTGGCTTGGCCTTGAAGGAGCTGGGAGTGGCCACGGCCCACAGGGAGCTCTGGCCAGGGCTGGTCCAGGAGGTCATCAAGAATCGGAAGTCATTGAATGTCCTTTGGCCACATCATGAGAAGACAGGAAAGCTTGGAGAAGAGGATACTGGGGAAAATGGAAGGTGGATGGATGGTATCCTTGAAAGGACTGGCTTGGCCTTGAAGGAGCTGGGGGTGGCCACAGCCAAAAGGGAGCTCTGGCCAGAGCTGGTCCATGAGGTCACCAAGAGTCGGGAACGTCTGAATGTCCTTTGGCCACATCATGAGAAGACAAGAAAGCTTGGAGAAGAGAAGGATGCTGGGGAAAATGGAAGGTGGATGGATGGTATCCTTGAAAGGACTGGCTTGGCCTTGAAGGAGCTGGGGGTGGCCATGGCCAACAGGCAACTCTGGCCAGGGTTGGTCCAGGAGGTCACCAAGAGTCAGAAGCGACTGAATGTCCTTTGGCCACATCATGAGAAGACAAGAAAGCTTGGAGAAGAGAAGGATGATGGAGAAAAGGTGGATGGATGGTATCCTTGAAGGGACTGGCTTGGCCTTGAAGGAGCTGGGGGTGGCCATGGCTAACTGGGAGCTCTGGCCAGTGCTGGTCCAGGAGGTCACCAAGAGTCAGAAGTGACTGAAAGTCCTTTGGCCACATCATGAGAAGACAGGAACAACAACAACATACCTGTGCTAGATACGTGTGACTATCTATAGATCTTTCTCCAACCAAGGACAAGGTGGGTGGATGTCATCCTTGAAGGGAATGGCTGGACCTTGAAAGAGCTCTGGTGTGGGCTGGTCCAGGAGGTCACCAAGGGTTGGAAACATTCACACTTGCCTCCAATAGACAAGAGTTCTTTTCCCCACCCTGGACATCATTCCACAGATATATAAACCAACTTTCCTAGTTTCCAATAGACTTCACAACCTTGGAGGATGCCTACCATAGATGTGGATGAAACGCCAGGAGAAAATGCTTCTCGAACATGGCCATACACCTTTGAGGATGCCTGCCATAGATGTGGATGAAACGCCAGGAGAAAATGCTTCTCGAACATGGCCATACACCTTGGAGGATGCCTGCCATAGATGCAGGCTGAACGTCAGGAGAGAATGCTTCTCGAACATGGCCATACAGCAACCCAGTGACCAAAGCTGTCTCTGTGATCGGGCCTAAAACCTGACTGCGTTATGATTGGTATCATCCAAGAAACCTTGGAGTTGAGAAGTTTGGAGGACTGGCCTACGCGTCCAGTCCTTCCACCTTCGTCCTCACTTGCACACCCTTTCTTTTCGTGGCTCATCTGCTATTATCGAGTGACCCACAAACGTGGTTTTATCTTAACTAGCTTTTCAGCAGATTCTTTTCCTCAAGGATCTCTGTAGGCTTCTCTCTGTCACTTCTTCATTGGACATAAGGGTTCGCGTCCTGGCAATCGCACCCTTGAGCCAACTGACCGTCTTGAGTGGGCAAATGGCCGGCTGCAGGGATGATCCGGGACGACATCTCTCGTGGCCGGACCCCTTTGCGTGGGTGCCTTTCCCCCCCACTGAAGTTAATGTGATTGGACCCCTCGCTCCGATCCTTTGCTGAAGGCTAAATAAACACAATTAAAATATCCTTCCTTCCCAATCTGCTTCGTTCACTTCATTAAGTGTACGTGGGGCTCGGAGGCTCCCCGCACTCCGCGAAGGAAGAAAGAACGAAGGAGAGAAAGAGGGAGAGAAAGAAGGGCATCGCTTCGTCACTAATTACACCTGGGGGGGAAATCTCATTAGGCATTCATTTGCTTTCTGGAGTCTAAAACAAATCTAATGAGCCACATTAGCTCCGCTAACAATGGCACGGTCTGCCCTGTCCGTTTGTCTGTCTGTCACAACTGGAGGGACCAAAAGCGGGCCTTAGAATCATAGAATCATAGAATCAAAGAGTTGGAAGAGACCTCTTGGGCCATCCAGTCCAACCCCATTCTGCCAAGAAGCAGGAATATTGCATTCAAAGCACCCCTGACAGATGGCCATCCAGCCCCTGTTTAAAAGCTTCCAATGAAGGAGCCTCCACCACACTCCGGGGCAGAGAGTTCCACTGCTGAACGGCTCTCACAGTCAGGAAGTTAGAATCATAGAATCTAAGAGTTGGAAGAGACCTCCTGGGCCGTCATCCAGTCCAACCCCATTCTGCCAAGAAGCAGGAATATTGCATTCAAAGCACCCCTGACAGATGGCCATCCAGCCTCTGCTTAAAAGCTTCCAAAGAAGGAGCCTCCACCACACTCCGGGGCAGAGAGTTCCACTGCTGAACGGCTCTCACAGTCAGGAAGATCTTCCTAATGTTCAGATGGAATCTCCTCTCTTGTAGTTTGAAGCCATTGTTCCGCGTCCTAGTCTCCAAGGAAGCAGAAAACAAGCTTGCTCCCTCCTCCTCCTCCCTGTGGCTTCCTCTCACATATTTATACATGTCTCTCATCATATCTCCTCTCAGCCTTCTCTTCTTCAGGCTAAACATGCCCAGCTCCTTAAGCCGCTCCTCATAGGGCTTGTTCTCCAGACCCTTGATCATTTTAGTCGCCCTCCTTTGGACACATTCCAGCTTAGAGTCAATCTCTCTCTTGAATTGTGGTGCCCAGAATTGGACACAGTATGACTATGAGATTGATTATGACCCCAAACTAGACGAATGCGGATTTTTAGCTTAATTAGTTGTTGTATTAGTAAGATGTTATGTTATGGTCTTGATTTACTGTAAATTGTTGTCTTTTCTATGTTCTGTACACCGCCACGAGTCGCCCTCGGGCTGAGAGTGGCGGTTAACAAGTGCAAATAATAAATAAATAAATAAATAATAAGTATTCCAGATGTGGTCTAACCTTGGATTCCATCACTTGGAACACACAAACACCTTCGTGCAGTGGTTCTCAACCTTCCTAATGCCGCAACATACAGTTCGTCATGTTGTGGTGACCCCCAACCATAACTCCAACATTATGAATCGCCATGTAAATAATGATCTGCAGGATGTATTTTCATTCACTGGAGCAAATTTGGCACAGATACCCGGTATGCCCAAATTTGAATACTTGTGGGGTTAGCGGGGGGATTGATTTTGCCATTTGGGAGTTGTAGTTGCTGGGATTTACAGTTAACCTGCAAACAAAGAGCATTCTGAACCCCACCAACAATGGAATTGAACCAAAGTTGGCACACAGAACTCCCATGACTAACAGAAAATACTGACCTTGAGTTTGGGAGTTGAAGTTCGCCTACATTCAGAGAGCACTTTGGGCTCAAACAATGATGGATCTGGACCAAACTTGGTACGGGTACTCAATATGCCCAAATGTGAACACTGATGGGGTTTGGGGAAAATAGACTTTGACATTTGGGAGTTGTACTTGCTGGGATTTATAGTTCACCTACAATCAAGGAGCATTCTGAACCCCACCAGTGATAGAATTGGGCCAAAGTTGCCACACAGAACCCCCATGACCAACAGAAAATAGTGTTTTCTGATGGTCTTTGGTGACCCCTCTGACACACCTTCGCGACCCCCCCCCCAGGGGTCCCAACCCCTAGGTTGAGAAACACTGCCTTAGTGACTTAGGCGACCCCTCGTTGTCCGAGGATGATGGCCTTCTAAGTGTAGCGTCTTGGCGGTGGATATGTCGGTGTTGATGGAGCCGTATTCTTGACCCGCATGTTTTTCCAGAGTGAGAACATCAGTTTCCAGGTGAAGTCAGTCTCGGTCGGGGTTGGCTTGATGCACCTTCCTCTTGGCACGTTTCTCCCTTTCATCCTCCATTCGTGCATCTTCAAATTCTGCAACACTGCTGGTCACAGCTGACCTCCAGCTAGAGCGCCCAAGATCCAGGGCTTCCCAGTTCTCAATGTCTGTGCCAAGGTTGGCTTTGAGCCCATCTTTACATCTCTTTTCCTGTACTCCAGCATTCCGTTTTCCATTCTTGTGTTCGGAGTAGAGTAACTGCTTTGGGAGACGGTAGTCAGGCATTCAGACAATATGGCTGTCCAGCGGAGTTTATGGCGGAGGAACATCACTTCAATGCTGGTGGTCTTTGTTTCTCCCAGCACACTGACGTTTCCCCGCCTGTCTTCCCAAGAGATTTGCAGGATTTTCCGGAGGCAGCGCTGATGGAATCCTTCCAGGAGTTGCATGTGACGTCTGTAGACAGTCCACGTTTCGCAGGCGTAGAGCAGGGTTGGGAGGACAGTGGCTTTATAGACAAGCCCCTTGGTCTCCCTACGGATGTCCCGGTCCTCAAACACTCTCTGCTTCATTCGGGAAAATGCTGCACTTGCAGAGCTCAGGCGGTGTTTTGTTTCAGTGTCAATGTTGACATCTGTTGACAGTCCACGTTTTGCAGGCATTTAGCAGGGTTGGGAGGACAATAGCTTTATAAACAAGCCCCTTGGTCTCCCTACGGATGTCCCGGTCCTCAAACACTCTCTGCTTCATCCGGGAAAATGCTGCACTCGCAGAGCTCAGGCGGTGTTTTGTTTCAGTGTCAATGTTGACATCTGTTGACAGTCCACGTTTTGCAGGCATTTAGCAGGGTTGGGAGGACAATAGCTTTATAAACAAGCCCCTTGGTCTCCCTACGGATGTCCCGGTCCTCAAACACTCTCTGCTTCATCCGGGAAAATGCTGCACTCGCAGAGCTCAGGCGGTGTTTTGTTTCAGTGTCAATGTTGACATCTGTTGACAGTCCACGTTTCGCAGGCGTATAGCAGGGTTGGGAGGACAATAGCTTTATAAACAAGCCCCTTGGTCTCCCTACGGATGTCCCGGTCCTCAAACACTCTCTGCTTCATCCGGGAAAATGCTGCACTTGCAGAGCTCAGGCGGTGTTTTGTTTCAGTGTCAATGTTGACTTTTGTGGAGAGGTGGCTGCCAAGGGAGTGGAAATGGTCCACTTTTTCTAATGTTACACCATGAAGCTGTATTTCTGGATAGGAACAGAATCCAAAATGACCATAACAGATTTGAGAAGTGATTGGCCAGAATTTAGAAACTGGACTGGATATCCAGAGGGATCTCTTCCAGCTGTATGATTCCATGATTCTCACCTCCGAAACCACCACAATGCAAAACCGTAAGGAAGCGAAAGAGATCTATCGCAGGGTGGAAGTTCACCGCTCTCCTCGGGAGATTGCCAAGCGCCAACGGGCGTCCGTAAACCGGCAAGCTCGAGACAGCTTTACTGCTGCTCCTTGGTGGATGTCATGAATCCAGTGGCAGAATAATGCGACGGGGACGGTGGGATATACGGCCGTGGTTGATAATTGGGCGCAACTTGGGCAACAGAGTGCCAGGAGGGAGCCGGTGAAGTTCGGGGAGGTTTGTTGTCTTTTTGTCAAGCTGAGGAGCAAAGGCCCAGTTCCATTTATCCTTCCAGAAACGACACGTCCAACCCACCAAAAGGGAAGAAGGCGAAACGCACGGATGTGGCGGAGGAGAGGTTAGGCCTGTCGGAAAGTCGGATAAGTGGAAAGGCGGAATCTGGGCTTTCTTTCTCTTGTTTGGCAGGATTTACTGCAGCCGGTGATTAACCTGCTGTGCTAAAGTCTTGGCAGTAGCAGCGGGCAAAAGAGGGAGCAGTGCATTTTGGGAACAGCACAAAACTCTGGGGAATGTAGTTTGGGAAGGGAGGAGAATGCAAAGGTCCCGCCCTTAACTACATTTCCCAGACTGCATCAGCATCAGAAAGCACCACTCAGAATAGCGGAGAGAGAGGTCTGTCCCTCCCTACAACTTTGAAAATTTGCCAAAAATCCGTGGATACGTGAAACATTCTGAAATTTGGTGGGCTAAGAGTGGTCAATGTGTTCTACCACCGTAGCGAGCTTCACTCCAATAGCAAACATGTCCAACCCAACAAAAGGGAAGAAGGCGAAATGCACAGATGTGGCGGAGGAGAGGTTAGGCCTGTGTTGTGGCTGAGCTATTTTCTGATGATGAGGATGATGGGATTCAGATTCCTGCTGGGATTCAGCTTCCTGGCTCTTTGTCTGTGCCTCAAATCTCTGGGCCTGCTTCTGAGGCTCCCACAGACAGTGCAGTGTCATCACAGCCGTTTCCAGCAGATAGGAATTTTAACGAAGGAGATAGCGAGCAGGTGCCTTCCCACGCTGATACCGAAAGTGTAGATAGTGACTTGACCCGGCAAGCTCGTCTTGATCTGTGGGTCAAGCGGAGTTCTTGTCTGGCCAGCAGACGAGAAGCCAGCTTGGTGAAAGGTCATCGCAATGCTTTTATGATGATGAGAGCCTAATGTTTTCATGTTAGAAAGATATTTAGGCCTCTTGCAAACCCTGAGAAAGCGTCAGTTCAATGTCGCTTACTAGCCTGAAAGCTTCATGGAATAACCTTAGCTTGGGATTTCTTGCATTGTGATTCTTGGGGCAATTGTTTTATTGCTTGTACCTGGGACTCTGGTTTGAACTTTGCCAATAGGATTGTGTCTCCTGCTTTTACCTGAAGATCTTTGGAACTCTATTCTGCTTTTAACCTTAATCTTTGGAACTTTGCGATGCTGATTCTTTATCTTGACTTGGATTCCCCCCCCCCCCCCCCCCTCAATAAACTATAAAACTACAGCTCTTGTGTGGTGGTGCCTGGAAGCAAGGTGAAGCTTACTCTGAGTTGCAACAGCCTGTTGGAAAGTCGGATAAGTGGAAAGGCGGAATCTGGGCTTTCTTCCTCTCGGAAAAGGCGAGGCTGGCAGGGGGGCAGCGCTGGAGGGCACGGAGCGGAAAACCCGTGCCTACATCCTTAGCCCTCCGCCCCGCTTATTGTAAGCGCTTCAAGGCACCGGCGGCTCCAAACGAGAAAGGCAGCGGCACAAAAAGCTTGGCGGGCCTTTCCCTTTTTTCTTCTTCTGCCAGAGATGGCTCAAAGGTGGAAATGGGCCCACCTCCTTGCTTGGCATTTCTGCAAAGAGGGCGAGTGCCTTTCCCTTCAGGTGGAGAGCAAGGCTTAGAAAAGGCTCTTCAATAGATTAAAGGTGGCGTGCGGAGAAAAGCACAGCTGGACCAAAGGTAGCCAGCGTGCTTTCCGGAAAAGGACGTTTCACGCCTCAATAACTTTGGGAAATCTTTCTTTTCGTGGTTCTTTTTTTCCTTCTCTTCTTGCCCTGCTCTTGCCTTTCGCTTCTCCAGAACGTGAATCCCTTTGTATTGTCGAAGGCTTTCATGGCCAGAATCACTGGGTTGTTGTAGGTTTTTCCGGACTATATGGCCATGTTCTGGAGGCATTCTCTCCTGACGTTTCGCCTCCATCTATCACAAGCATCCTCAGAGGTAGTGAGGTCTGTTGGAACTAGGAAAATGGGTTTATATATCCGTGGAATGACCAGGGTGGGACAAAGGACTCTTGTCTGCTGGAGCGAGGTGGGAATGTTTCAACTGACCACCTTGATTAGCTTTTGATGGCCTGGCAGTGCCTGGGGCAATCTTTTGTTGAGAGGTGATTAGATGTCCTTGTACGTTTTTTCGGGCTATATGGCCATGTTCTGGAGCATTCTCTCCTGACGTTTCGCCTGCATCTATGGCAAGCATCCTCAGAGGTAGTGAGGTCTGTTGGAACTAGGAAAAAGGGTTTATATATCTGAGGAATGACCAGGGTGGGACAAAGGACGCTTGTCTGCTGGAGCTAGGTGTGAATGTTTCAACTGACCACCTTGATTAGTGGGTTGTTGTAGGTTTTTTCGGGCTATATGGCCATGTTCTGGAGGCATTCTCTCCTGACGTTTCGCCTCCATCTATGGCAAGCATCCTCAGAGGTAGTGAGGTCTGTTGGAACTAGGAAAATGGATTTATATATCTGTGGAATGATCAGGGTGGGACAAAGAACTCTTGTCTGCTGGAGCTAGGTGGGAATGTTTCAACTGACCACTTTGATTAGCATTTGATGGCCTGGCAGTGCCCGGGGCAATCTTTTGTTGAGAGGTGATTAGATGTCCTTGTTGTAGGTTTTTTTGGGCTATATGGCCATGTTCTGGAGGCATTCTCTCCTGACGTTTCGCCTGCATCTATGGCAAGCATCCTCAGAGGTAGTGAGGTCTGTTGGATCTAGGAAAGGGGGTTTATATATCTGTGGAATGACCAGCGTGAGACAAAGGACGCTTGTCTGCTGGAGCGAGGTGTGAATGTTTCAACTGACCACCTTGATTAGTGGGTTGTTGTAGGTTTTTTCGGGCTGTATGGCCATGTCCTAGAGGCATTCTCTCCTGACGTTTCGCCTGCATCTATGGCAAGCATCCTCAGAGGTAGTGAGGTCTGTTGGAACTAGGAAAAAGGGTTTATATATCTGTGGAATGATGACCAGGGTGGGACAAAGGACTCTTGTCTGCTGGAGCTAGGTGTGAATGTTTCAACTGATCACCTTGATTAGCATTTGATAGCCTGGCAGTGCTTGGAGCAATCTTTTGTTGAGAGGTGATTAGATGTCCTTTTTTGTTTCCTTTCTGTTGTTTTGCTGTTGTAATTTTAGAGTTTTTAAATACAGGTAGCCAGATTTTGTTCATTTTCATGGTTTCTTCCTTTCTGTTGAAATTGTCCACATGCTTCTTGTGGATTTCAATGGCTTCTCTGTGTAGCCTGACATGGTGGTTGTGAGAGTGGTCCAGCATTTCTGCGTTCTCAAATAAAATGCTGTGTCCAGGTTTTATTAAAAAAAACTCAAAAATTACAACAGCACAACAACAGAGAGGAAACAAACAAGGACACCTAATCACCTCTCAACCAAAGTTTGCCCCAGGCACTGCCGGGTCATCAAATGCTAATCAAGGTGGTCAGTTGAAACATTCCCACCTAGCTCCAGCAGACAAGAGTCCTTTGTCCCACCCGGATCTTTCCGCAGATATATAAACCCCATTTTCCTAGTTCCAACAGACCTCACTACCTCTGAGGATGCTTGCCATAGATGCAGGCAAAACGTCAGGAGAGAATGCCTCTAGACCATGGCCATATAGCCCGAAAAAAACCTACAACCACCCTGTTAAACTTCTTTGCTAAAGTCTTGGCATTAGTAACGGGCAGAAGGGGAAGCAGTGCATTTTGGGAACAGCACAGAACTCTGGGAAATGTAGTTTGGGAAGGGAGGAGCCCTATGCCAGAGAATGCAAAGTCCCTGCCCTTAACTACATATCCCAGATTGCATCAGCATCAGAAAGCACAATTCAGAATCGCGGAGAGAGAGGTCTGTCCCTCCCTACAACTCTGAAAAATTTGCCAAAAATCTGTGGATAAGTGAAACATTCTGAAATTTGGTGGGCTAAGAGTGGTCAATGTGTTCTACCACTGTAGCAAGTTTCACCCCAATAGCATTAAAAATGAGGGAGATGGGAGCCCCTGAAGTCCCCCCAATTATAGTAATTTAATTATGCGCATGCACAATGAAAGGCAAAGGTGAACATGAAGTCTCTGGGGGGTGATGCTCATCTCTATTTCTAACCTGATGAGCCGGCATTGTCCATAGACGCCTCCAAGGTCATGTGGCCAGCATGACTGCATGGAACGCTGTTACCTTCCCTATTGATCTACTCACATTTGCATGTTTTCGAACTGGATCAATGAGAGTGACCAAGACGGGATGTTGTAGTTTCTCCCCTTCTGCCCCTCCCTCCGTGGAGCTCTGTATCCTTTTCTATAGGTCGCCGTTTCTCAGTTGTCTGAGGATACTGGGATTTGTAGTCCAAGGCATCTTCAAAGGCTGCACCAGCATCCCCAGGATTTTGCAGCCTTGATGAACTCCTCGTTCTGTTTCCTCCTCCACTCCCGTCTCTCTCTCTCCCTCTCTCGGCTCCTTTCTTCTCGGTGGCTAATTAATGCTGCTCTGGAAATTATGTTTTACAACTGATAACGAGCGCGGCTTCTGATTCAGCCGTTCAGCCACCGAACCCCAGTGAAAGCATAATTAGCCGAGCCCTTGGTGCATTCGCATTCTGCACTCGCCGCCTGGCCCTCGCCTTGCCAACGCGGCCTCTGAGCCAAAGGGATACGCTATACATCCCTCTTCCCCGTATGGAGATCCGTCCAGTCCAAGATCGAAAGGGAAGACCACATAAAGAGGGAGAGGTGTTCTGGTGGTAATGGTGGAAAGGGCCCTGAACGGCATTAAAGGAGTCCACACTGTAGTTTCAAACGGCATGATTTACTAGTGTAGATTAATGCAGACCAGTGTAATGGAATTCAGTGCAGTTATGGACCATTATATGAGTCTACACTGTGGGAGTTGGAGTCCAAAACACCTAGAGGGAGAGTCGAGGTTGGCTCATGCCTTTCTCCTCTTGGAACTGGACACTTCAGTCATTCAAGCAGTCATCTGCACACCCACGTTGTGGGAGTTGGAGTCCAAAACACCTGGAGGGAGGTCACAAGATGGCCCATGCCTTTGTCCTCTTGGAAGTGGACATTCCAACCTTTGTCCTCTTGGAACTGGACACTTCAGTCAGTCAAGGGATCATCTGCATACCCATGTTGTGGGAGTTGGGAGTCCCAAACACCTGGAAAGAGGGCCCAAGTTGGCCTATGACTTCGTCCTCTTGGAACTGGACATTCCAGCCTTTCTCCTCTTGGAACTGAACACTTAATCAAGGGATCATCTGCATACCCACGTTGTGGGAGTTGAGGTCCTAAACACCTGGAGGGAGGGCCCAAGTTGGCCCATGTTTTTGTCCTCTTGGGACTGGACACTTCAGTCAATTGAGGGATCATCCGCATACCCACGCTGTGGGAGTTGACGTCCAAAACACCTGGACGGAGGGCCCAAGTTGGCCCATGCCTTTGTCCTCTTGGAATAGGACACTTCAGCCAATCAAGGGGTCATCTGCATACCCACATTGTGGGAGATGGAGTCCAAAACACCTGGAGGGAGGGCCCAAGTTGGCCCATGGCTTTGTCCTCTTGGGACTGGACACTTCAGTCAATCAAAGGACCATCTGCATACCCACATTGTGGGAGATGGAGTCCAAAACACCTGGACGGAGGGCCCATGTTGGCCCATGCCTTTGTCCTCTTGGAATAGGACACTTCAGCCAATCAAGGGGTCATCTGCATACCCACATTGTGGGAGATGGAGTCCAAAACACCTGGAGGGAGGGCCCAAGTTGGCCCATGGCTTTGTCCTCTTGGGACTGGACACTTCAGTCAATCAAAGGACCATCTGCATACCCACATTGTGGGAGATGGAGTCCAAAACACCTGGACGGAGGGCCCATGTTGGCCCATGCCTTTGTCCTCTTGGAATAGGACACTTCAGCCAATCAAGGGGTCATCTGCATACCCACATTGTGGGAGATGGAGTCCAAAACACCTGGAGGGAGGGCCCAAGTTGGCCCATGCCTTTGTCCTCTTGGAACTGGACACTTCAGTCAATCAAAGGACCATCTGCATACCCACATTGTGGGAGTTGGAGTCCAAAACACCTGGACGGAGGGCCCAAGTTGGCCCATGGCTTTGTCCTCTTGCAACTGGACACTCCAGTCAATCAAGGGCTCATCTGCATACCCACGTTGTGGGACCTGGAGTCCAAAACACCTGGAAGGAGCACCCAAGTTGGTCCATACCTGCTGTAGAATGAACCCATTTAGCTGTCTTACCTGGCTCAATACTATGGAATCATGGGTGCTCTAGTTTGGCATCATGGCTGACGCCTCACCAACCTACATATCCCAGTGTTGCATATAGCATTGAGCCGTGGCAATGAAATGAGAGATGACATCCCTCAAGTAGGAGCTCCATGCGCTTCTGAAGCAGCTTCCTGCAAATGAAGATGATGGTATGATGCGAATGTAATGCGCCCCATAATTTTGAGAAGGTAATTTAGCCAAAACAAAAAAGGCGAGCGTTAGATTCGAGTAAATACGGTATTAGGGAGATTCACGGGGCATCATGTGTCTCGTAAGATCCGAAGACAAGAAGCTTGGAGAAATCTTTGCCGGTCTTTGGAAACTTCTCCCCACCCTCCCCGCCTTCCCCGGCTGCGGCGCTGGCTTATTGTGGCCGTAAAAATAACAAAGTCCCTGCAGACCCTTTTAGAAAGAACAATTTAGAGCCAGGAGTAAGTGTTGGGGGATCGGGATGAAAACAGGAAGCAGGAGTGCTAATGTGATATACAAGTGTGATTCAAGTCTTATATCGAGGAAGGCGGGTTTGTGGGTCTCCTGGGGCCGATGGAGGCAGCGGGGACGTGTCGTGCGGCCTTCCAAATGACCTCGGAGATCCCAAACGGGGCCGCGGAGAGAGGCCGGGAGGCCGGCAGCGGTGGCTCGGCCGCGGGTCAAACGCGCTTTCCCCTTTTGTAATCGTAAGGGTGAGATTAGAGAACCATACCCAGTCATGCCTTCCTCTCAACACTGGGATGCCACAGGACTGTGCGTTCAATCCTCTGCTTTTCACTGTGTACACGTATGCTTGCACCGTAGCAATATCATGACCGGATTCGTGGATGATACAACCATGGTGAGGCTTCTTATCTCTGAACGAGATGAGCATGCCTATCTGAGGGTGGATCGGCTGCTTTCCTGGTCCTGGCACAATAGTCTGGTTCTGAACGTCAACAAGACTACATTCAGCAAAGGTCAAGAGTAGGCATCCTCAGACTGCGGCCCTTCACCTGTTCGGGCCTCCAACTCCCAGAAGCCCTAATGGGCTTGTTCAATTGTCAGGAATTCTGATAACTGAAAGCCAAACAGCTCTTCTGATGCCTCTGGTGGAAACTCCATTGGCCTCTCATGGTCTTTGGCCTGAGCCATGCTGCTGTGTTTGGTGGTCCCTCTGTAGACTTGTCCCCAGCTGCAAGGTATATGGTAGACTCCTGCAGAGGTGAGAAGATCCCTCTTCTCCTTGTGGAACGGAGCACTTGTTGGGCTTTCGTGGTGGGTCTGTAAATAGTTTGCAGGTTGTGCTTCTCCATCAGCTTCCCTATGCGGTCAGTGGTTCCCTTGATGTATGGGAAGGTCACTTTTCCTCTGGGTGGATCTTTGTCTGGACTCTGGGTGGATCTTTGTCTTGATGTTGGCTTGTTCTTGGTCTTGCAGTTCTTCTGATACCTGTGATGGAGTCTGCAGTGGCCTTTCATGCTCTTCAGCCTGGGCCATGCTGCTGTGTTTGGTGGTCCCTCTGTAGACTTGTCCCCAACTGCAAAGTATATGGTAGACCCCTGCAGAGGTGAGAAGATCCCTCTTGTCCTTTGTGGAACGGAGCACTTGTTGGGCTTTCGTGGTGGGTCTGTAAATAGTTTGTAGGTTGTGTTTCTCTATCAGTGGTTCCCTTGATGTATGGGAAGACCACTTTTCCTCTGGGTGGATCTCTGTCTTGACTCTCGTCAAGCTCTTCTGATGCCTGTGGTGGAGTCTCCATTGGCCTCTCACGCTCTTTGGCCTGAGCCATGCTGCTGCGTTTGGTGGTCCCTCTGTAGACTTGTCCCCAACTGCAAAGTATATGGTAGACTCCTGCAGAGGTGAGAAGATCCCTCTTGTCCTTTGTGGAATGGAGCACTTGTTGGGCTTTCTTGGTGGGTCTGTAAATAGTTTGTAGGTTATGTTTCTCCATCAGCTTCCCTATGCGATCAGGGGTTGCCTTGATGTATGGGAAGACCACTTTTCCTCTGGGTGGATCTCTGTCTTGACTCTCGTCAAGCTCTTCTGATGCCTGTGGTGGAGTCTGCGGTGGTCTTTCATGCTCTTCAGTCTGGGCAATGCTGCTGCGTTTGGTGGTCCCTCTGTAGACTTGTCTCCAGCTGCATAGGATATATGGTAGACTCCTGCAGAGGTGAGAAGATCCCTCTTGTCCTTTGTGGAACGGAGCACTTGTTGGGCTTTCGTGGTGGGTCTGTAAATAGTTTGTAGGTTGTGTTTCTCTATCAGTGGTTCCCTTGATGTATGGGAAGACCACTTTTCCTCTGGGTGGATCTCTGTCTTGACTCTCGTCAAGCTCTTCTGACGCCTATGGTGGAGTCGCCATTGGCCTCTCATGCTCTTTGGCCTGGGCAATGCTGGTGCGTTTGGTGGTCCCACTGTAGACTTGTCCCCAGCTGCAAAGTATATGGTAGACTCCTGCAGAGGTGAGAAGATCCCTCTTGTCCTTGTGGAACGGAGCACTTTTTGGGCTTCCGTGGTGGGTCTGTAAATAGTTTGTAGGTTGTGTTTCTCCATCAGCTTCCCTATGTGGTCAGTGGTTCCCTTGATGTATGGGAAGGTCACCTTTCCTCTGGGTGGCTCTTTGTCTTGATGTTGGCTTGTTCTTGGTCTTGCAGTTCTTCTGATACCTGTGATGGAGTCTGCGGTGGCCTTTCATGCTCTTCAGCCTGGGCCATGCTGCTGCATTTGATGGTCCCTCTGTGGACTTGTCCCCAGATGCATGGGATATACGGTAGACTCCTGCAGAGGTGAGAAGATCCCTCTTGAGCAGGTATCCTCTAACTGCGGCCCTCCAGCTATTTGGGCCTCCAACTCCCAGAATTCCTGACAATTGAACATACTCACTATGTCTTCTGGGAGCTGGAGGCCCAAACAGCTGGAGGGCCACAGTTTGAGGATGCCTTCTCAAGAGGAATCATCTCACCTCTGCCGGAGTCTACCATATATCCTATGCAGCTGGAGACAAGTCTACAGAGGGACCATCAAATGCAGCAGCATTGCCCAGACTGAAGAGCATGAAAGACCACCGCAGACTCCACCACAGGCATCAGAAGAACTTGATGAGAGTCAAGACAGAGATCCACCCAGAGGAAAGGTGACCTTCCCATACATCAAGGGAACCGCTGACCACATTGGGAAGCTGATGGAGAAGCACAACCTGCAAACTATTTACAGACCCACCAAGAAAGCCCAATAAGTGCTCTGTTCCACAAAGGACAAGAGGGATCTTCTCACCTTTGCGAGAGTCTACCATATACCTTACAGCTGTGGACAAGTCTCCATAGGGACCACCCAACGCAGCATTGCCCAAACACGCATCAAGGAACATGAAAGGCACTGCAGACTAACTCAACCAGAGAAGTCAGCCATAGCAGAGCACCTGAGGAACCAACCTAGACACAACATATTATTATCTGAGAGCACAGAAATGCTGGACCACTCTCACAACCATCATGTCAGGATACACAGAGAAGCCATTGACATCCACAAGAAGCATGTGGACCATGTCAACATAAAAGAGGAAACCATGGAAATGAACCCAGTCTGGCTCCCAGTATTAAAAACACTAAGATCAGGACAGTAAACAAAGAGCAACACCTAAAAACAGGGGATTTCCAGGCAGGAAACAATCAGGACTAGCTAACGCCTTCCAACAAAGGATTCTCCCAGGCAGCAATCATCCAAGCCTTGAAGCTACAAGGCTATTCAATGCTAATCAAGGTGGCCAATTGATGTGTGCCAGGCCAGAGAGAATGTGTTCTGCACAGAAGCAGAAAACAGGAGGAAGATGGTTTCGGGAGTTACGGTTCCCACATTCCCCAAACAGCAGTGCTCAGGATTCTGGAAATTGTAGTCCAAGATGTGATGCATCTGCGCTCAACACAGGGGTGACTGTGGGATTGACCTTCCCCACTAGATAACACAGTTTTTGTTCCTGAGTGACCAATGCCATTCCCTAATTGGTTCTCTCATAAAGACATGGGGAAAGTTTATGGAACTGGTCCAACTTTGTTTTTGCGGTCTGCACAAAAGGTTAGAAATTTGGCTTGATGCTGGGAGTTGTAGTCCTGTAGGAAGCCATGTATTTCAGCTTTGCACAGCTTCCAAAAAGGTCACAATGGGCTTGAACTTGTCCCAAGGCTTTCTCAATGTGGCATTCTTACAGACTGTGGATTTCTTTCCAAATCGGTGGGATGGATGGATTGATATGGATACGCAAGGTTTCTCAGGCCGTGGTTGAATGAAAGGAAGCCTCCTCCTGAGTCAGAATATCAAGCAACATGATGCTAAAGTGATGCTGCTGCGTTGAATGCTCGGCACCGCAGGGCGAGAGGAGAGTTTTTCTGCAAACTTCCACTGAGGTGTGCTAGATTGCAAGATTTCCAAGGCACAGCTCTGTCTCGGGTCTCGAAAAGGACACCCTGGTTGAATCTGCAGGACACATATGGAGGCAAGGGAAAAGGAAGGAAGGAAGGGGAAGCAAGAAGGGAGGAAGGAGGAAAAAGAGAAGAAGGAGGAGGAAGGGAGAGAAAAAGGAAGGAAGGAAGGAAGGAAGGAAGGAAGGAAGGAAGGAAAGAGAAGGAAGGAAGAAGAAAGGAGAGAGGGAGGGAAGGAGGGAGGAAGGAAGGAAGGAAGGAAGGAAGGAAGGAAGGAAGGAAGGAAGGAAGGAAGGAAGGAGAAGGAAGGAGAAGGAAGGAAGGAAGGAAGGAAGGAAGGAAGGAAGGAAGGAAGGAAGGAAGGAGATTTGAATGCAATATTCCTGCTTCTTGGCAGAATGGGGTTGGACTGGATGATGGCCCAGGAGGTCTCTTCCAACTCTAGGATGAACTTCCTGACTGGGAGAGCCGTTCAGCAGTGGAACTCTCTGCCCCGGAGGGAGTGTGGTGGAGGCTCCTTCTTTGGGGGCTTTGAAACAGAGGCTGGATGGCCATCTGCCAGGGGTGATTTGAATGCAATATTCCTGCTTCTTGGCAGAATGGGGTTGGACTGGAGGATGGCCCAGGAGGTCTCTTCCAACTCTAGGATGAACTTCCTGACTGTGAGAGCCGTTCAGCAGTGGAACTCTCTGCCCCGGAGGGAGTGTGGTGGAGGCTCCTTCTTTGGAAGCTTTTAAGCAGAGGCTGGATGGCCATCTGTCAGGGGTGATTTGAATGCAATATTCCTGCTTCTTGGCAGAATGGGGTTGGACTGGATGATGGCCCAGGAGGTCTCTTCCAACTCTAGGATTCTGTGATTCTATGTGCAGGCTAGACTTCCAAGTTTTGCCCCTTGCCTGAGTCACTTTGAATGCCCGTAATGGGGAATGCTTACTTGGTCCTCTCCGCAGCTCGGCATTCATCTTTTATTTATTACTGTCAAAGCTCAGGGAAAAAAAGAACCCCAGTCGTAGCCCAACCAGAAGTATCATAATACTTTTAATAATTGAAGGCAGAGGTATTAAAAAGCACCCCGGCCGTTACAATTGTTGGGGAAATGCCTCCCCGCGGACCTGACGGTGCACACGCCGGCGACATTTTTAATTTTTCAAAGATATTTCTTTCCCGAATTATCTGGCGAGGCAAGAGAGCTGCGTTTATGGGGTGATAAATTACTGTAATAAACTGCCTGATGTCCAAACGGCAGCCGAACCACCGCGAGAAGGAAAGCAAACGGCTTGGGCCCCGAGAGACTCGGGACATGTAAGCGGAAGAGGGAGATGCCAACATTTTGCTCTTCGGTGTAATTATTATTTGGGAGGGGCACGAGAGAAGCGTTTTCCTTCAGCGCTCCTGAGATCACATTTGCCTCCGATCAGGAAACCTGTTTTGGTCCATGCTGTGTTCCAAACTGATGTGTCTAGCGAGTGGGTAAATCCACGCAATGCAATTCCAGCAACCCATGGAACCGGCATACCTGTGTGATGCTGGACAGTGACGCAATGGGTTGTGTTGTTGAACTGCTGACCTGAAAGTTGGCAGTTCGAATCCGTGGGACGGGGTGTTAGGCCTAGCTCCTGCCCCGATGTTAGCCCTAGCTCCTGCCAACCTAGCTGTGCTGTTGTTAGAGACCCTAAATTGGGTCTTCTTAGGTCCATGCAGTCACTGGAACACGTAAGGAAGGACACAGTCCCAAAAGAGATCAAAAAACAAGGTTTATTTTTAATTTCTTCATGAAGAAGACAGACAGCCTGGTAGCATGCGTAGATGCTACCCTTCAAGTGACTGCCATGCCCCCTTGGCTTTTGACCATCATTATATAACCTCAAGTAAACGAGAACTTTTTTTTTTGTCATGGAAAGTACTCTCTTTCCAGCCCCTCTCCCTTGACCTTTTTTAATGGAAAGTACCTTCTTGTACATGCAGACTCTGTACTTTACCACAACCTTTGAAGTTAACCACAACACAACATCCTGTGTAAGAAAGTACCTTCTTGTACATGCAGACTCTGTACTTTACCACAACCTTTGAAGTTAACCACAACACAACATCCTGTGTAAGAAAGTACCTTCTTGTACATGCAGACTCTGCACTTTACCACAACCTTTGAAGTTAACCACAACACAACATCCTGTGTAAGAAAGTACCTTCTTGTACATGCAGACTCTGTACTTTACCACAACCTTTGAAGTTAACCACAACACAACATCCTGTGTAAGAAAGTACCTTCTTGTACATGCAGACTCTGCACTTTACCACAACCTTTGAAGTTAACCACAACACAACATCCTGTGTAAGAAAGTACCTTCTTGTACATGCAGACTCTGTACTTTACCACAACCTTTGAAGTTAACCACAACACAACATCCTGTGTAAGAAAGTACCTTCTTGTACATGCAGACTCTGCACTTTACCACAACCTTTGAAGTTAACCACAACACAACATCCTGTGTAAGAAAGTACCTTCTTGTACCTCTACATGTCACATCTTGTTTCTTAAAAACATTTTCTTCCGTATTGCTCTTTTTCTACAGAGAAAGGGTATATTTCTCTTTTGTTGTTAGTTTCATTCAAAGCCCCTTGCTTAGTATTTGCAAATTTCGCTCAAAGACCCTTTCACTGTCACTCCCTGGGCCTATAATAATTGCCTTTTGAACAGGACATGCTCTTTGTGCCCAGCGGGAAGCCAGGTTGCCTTGGCTGAGAGGCCCTAAGGATTTTCCTATACAAAAGTCTTTAGATGCTCAAAAAGTTTAACTGTGCTGGTATGGCTGTACCAGGAGCTCCAGCTTTATTTCCTTTCTGTTATCTGTTTGCAGTCATAGGGCAGGCCTCCTGTCCATCATAATTAAGCTTTGGTTCCACCCCTTGTTCAGGGCTCTGGGAGAGAAAGCAGCCATTTTTTGGTCAGTCTCATATAAGGATGCTAAACTATAGGACGTAGACCAGCTTGTCCCGTAGAAAAGCTTCTTTTCTCAAGAACATCCGGGGAAACAGAAACAGAAATTCCAGGGAAAAGTATACGTCCTATAGAAAAGACAGCTGTTACAGGCCCAGCGTGCGACAGAACAATTGTCTTTTGAACAGGATGTGCTCTTTCTGCCCAGCGGGAAGCCGGGGTGCCTTGGCTGAGAGGCCCTAAGGATTTTCCTATACAAAAGTCTTTAGATGCTTGAAAAGTTTAGATCTTCAACAATTTCAACAAACACTTCTCAGATCTTCAACAAGTCAAATAAATGCTTCTTAACTTGCCCAAATGGACAGGTAACTGGCTTCGTGAACTGTTTCTTTTATTCTTTACGAGGAAAACCCTTTTTAACCCCTCCCAGGCAATCTACTTTCTCTGCTTGCTGGTGTGGGCTCTACTCCCGGCTCCAATTGCTTCTGGTTACCCGAGTAGACCTACCAGCCAAGGCTTTGTAGATTCTCCAGCTGGAGTTCTTTTGGATCTTTTCCACGAAAGATGTGGAGCTGTTTCCCCCGGATGCTTCTGTTTCCCCCGGATGCTGTGAGAAACAAAGCTTGTCTACAGGTGGAGCTGATCCACGTCCTGTAGCTACACTTTCCACTATAAGACTGAACTAAAAATGGTTCCCTTTCCCTCCCAGAGCCCTGGAAAAAGGGGCGGAACCAAAATTTAACAATGATAGACAGGTCATTGGCCCTATAATTGCAAAGCAAGGGAAGCCACCCTATTGCAAAGTGCATGGAACCTTGGAATATATGCAAACACTCAATAGAAAGAAAATGAAGCTGAAGCTCCTGGTACCGGCACACTAGCAGTTTGAAAACATGCAATTGCGAGATCAATAAGTACCGCTTTGGTGGGAAAAGGTAAAAAGGCACTCTAATCAGTCATGCTGACCAGACTAGAAGGTATCTACATACAGTGCAGGCTCCTTGGCTTGGAAATGGAGAAGAACACCTCCCCAGAGCCGGAAATGAAAGGAGAAGCCTTTGCCTTTGCCTGTGTATTTGTGTCTCAGTGTATGTCATTGTAAAAAAGTCATTGAATGCTTGCCTGTGTCTGTTTGTATGCTGTAATCCGCTTTGAGTCCCCTCAGGGAGAAGGGCAGAATATAAATCAAGTGTTGTTGTTGTCCCTCAGTTCTTGTGGGTTTTTTCGGGCTATCAGAGAGGAAGAAACCAGGCACAGATTAACAACTCCCAGCAACAGATTTTCCCAGACTCAGGCAGGCCTTCAAATGCTAATGAAGGTGATTAGCTAACATTCACACCTAACTGCAGCAGGGAAGAGCTCCTTGCCCCACCCCAGCCATTCCACAGATATATAAACCCATTGTACTAATTGCAACCAGACCCTCTGAGGATGCTTGCCTTAGATGCAGGCGAAACGTCAGGAGAAATGCCTCTAGAACATGGCCATATAGCCCGAAAAAACCCACAAGAACTGAGCGTAATAAAATTGTTTAAAAAATAAATAAAAGGTTTTGGAATGGGAAAGCATTTCCATACGATTGTCCCCTTTTTTAAAACAACTAGGCAAGATATTTTTTTAAAAAAACCACAAAAAAGTGTACCCTGCAGCCCTAGAATAGCCTTTGTTTTGAAGAGCGAAAGGCTGTTTTCAGCTCCCAGCTTGAAACAATTTGTCCCAGAGATAGACAGATATAAGATTCAGCGCAAGGATTTCCTTTGATGTGATCTGACCAAGCGTTGCGGAGACGGCAAGCGCGATAAGCCGGACCCAGGCAACCTTGCAAGACCCAAGGGAGACCCGGAAGCATTGTGTTTAACGGCAGGCTGGGCAGCAGCGGGCCTTTGGGGAAATCTCCAGCCTCATGTCGGAGCATTTACAGATTTTCTAGATCACTGACCAGTAACCGAGCTGCCCCCGGACATCGCGTCAAGGGATCACCAGCCAAGCAGCCATTGCTCCTTCGCCACGGCTCCATTGGGCAGCTAGTGTTTCGTCCTTCCGGCAAAGCTTGGAAAAGCACTTCTTTCCAGCAATTTGGACTCCTTCTTCGCTCATTATAGTTCGTTATAGTCCCACCGATTGCCTTGCTAACAAATTAGTAAAAATTGGGCTGGACAGCAGTACTGTGGGGCGGATTTGTAAGAGGTTGAGCAACTTGGAAGGGGGCTTCTGCCTTCATTCTCAGAGTCTTAGTGGACAACGAGTTGAACATGAGCCAATAATGGGATGCGGCAGCTTAAAAAGCCAACGTAATAAGGACTATAGTGTCTCAAGAAGCGAGGCCGTGCTTGCATATTGTCCACTAGCCACAGCCCTGACTATGGACTTCCCAGAGGCTCCTGTGGTCCAAAGGATGCTGGACAAGCCAAAGCCCCATTGCACATAATCACTGATCACTAGTGTCGTCTGTGCGCATTCAGAAGAAGACCTACAAGCCACTGTAAACACCTTCGCAGAAGCATACAAGAAGCTCGGCCTGTCACTGAACATCAAGAAAACCAAAGTTCTCTTCCAGAAGTCACCAGCCAATCCCTCTCCAATGCCAGAAATACAGCTTAATAGTGTCACATTAGAAAATGTGGACCATTTCCGCTCCCTTGGCAGCCACCTCTCCACCAAAGTCAACATCGACACTGAAATACAACACCGCCTGAGCTCTGCGAGTGCAGCATTTTTCCAAATGAAGCAGAGAGTGTTTGAGGACCGAGACATCTGTAGGGAGACCAAGGGGTTTGTCTATAAAGCCATTCCCCTCCCAACCCTGCTCTATGCCTGTGAGACGTGGACTGTCTACAGATATCATATCACATGCAACTCCTGGAACGATGCTATCTGGCTGCCAGCTCATTTTCAGGAGGTGCACAAAAGCAGATACATGGTGGGTCTACTGGAATCCAACCAGCAGAAACAGATTGAGGTTGTTTATTATTATTTATTTAGAACTTTGATATCTTGTTCTTCTCAACTCCGTGGAGGGACTCAGCTGCCACGTGGTCTCGTAACTGACGAAAAAACATGATAGCTTGGTCCTTGCCGTTACGGTCATCCAACCAAGCCGAACAATCCAGGTTGTCCGAAGCGAACTGATCACTCTGAATCCATGCACAGGCCTAGTTGTAGTATATCAGCCTGTGATTGTGTCTGATGTTCATGTTGATGTTTATGATGGGAATGGGAATGACGATCTGTTCAGCCGAAATGCACAAGGCTACTGGTCACTGGAATAAAATCAACTTATATCCCCATACCAAAAAAGGGAAATGCGAAAGACTGCTCAAACTTCCGTACAGTGGCCCTTATTTCTCATCATGCTCAAGATCCTGCAAGGAAGAAGACTCCAGCCAGACATGGAGAGAGAGTGGCCAGATGTTCAAGCTGGGTTTAGAAAAGGCAGAGGAACCAGAGACCAGATTGCCAATCTCCGGATGCTGGAGAATGGAGGAAGGCAGGGAGTGTCAGAAAAACATCTCTTTCTGCTTCATTGACTCTTCTAAAGCCTTTGACTGTGTGGATCATCATAAATGGTGGCAAGTTCTGGGTGGGATGGGCATCCCAAGCCCCCTTCCCTCTCTCCTGAGGAATCTGTCCAAGGACCAAGGAGCCACAGTCAGAACTGACCACGGAACAGGAGACGGGTTCAAGATTGGGAAAGGCGTCCGGCAAGGCTGCATCCTCTCACCCAACCTTTTGAACGTGTATGCAGAACACATCATGCGAGGATGTGCGGGGATTGAGGAATGCAAGGCTGGGGTGAAAATGGCTGGAAGAAACATTCACAACCTCAGATATGCAGATGACACCACTCTGATGGCCGAAAGCGAGGAGGAGCTGAGGAGCCTTCTCATCAAGGTGGAAGAAGAAAGCGCAAAAGCCGGGTTGCAGCTAAACGTCAAAAAAACTAAGATTATGGCAACAAGAATGATTGACAACTGGGAAATAGAGGGAGAAACCGTGGAGGCTGTGACAGGGTTTGTATTTCTAGGCGCAAAGATGAGTGCAGATGCAGACTGTGGCCAGGAAATCAGAAGACGCTTCCTTCTTGGGAGGAGAGCAATGCCCAATCTCGATCAAAGAGTGAAGAGTAGAGACATCACACTGGCAACAAGTCCAAGCCATGGTCTTCCCTGTAGTGGTCACCTACGGATGTGAGAACTGGACCTTCGGGAAGGCTGAGCCAAGGAAGAGAGGCGCTTTTGAGCTGTGGTGCTGGAGGAAAGTGCTGAGAGTGCCTTGGACTGCGAGAAGATCCAACCAGTCCATCCTCCAGGAAATAAAGCCCGGCTGCTGGAGGGAAGGAGACTAGAGGGAAAGCGGAAGTCCTTTGAAGGCCACATCATGAGGAGACAGCCAAGCCTAGAGAAGACAATTATGCTGGGGAAAGTGGAAGGCAAAAGGAAGAGGGGCCGACCAAGGGCAAGGTGGATGGATGGCATCCTTGAAGGGACTGGACTGACCTTGAAGGAGCTGGGAGTGATGACGGCCGACAGGGAGCTCTGGCGTGGACTGGTCCAGGAGGTCACAAAGAGTCGGAAACGACTCAACGAATGAATAACAAAAACTGGTCACTACAAAGCTAGCAGCCCTGCATGCGGTGAGATCTGCCTCTCATCCCTTCCCTCCATCTGCTGCACATCTACAAGACCGGCTTTTGCAAAAATGCCCCTATTGGGAGGAGGTCCCCCCCCCCTCGGCCCCTCTGGGCCCCCCCATGCATTAGGTGAGTGCTTGCTCTGCTCTCCGCTCACTCACTCGCTCGCTCGCCACATGCTCCTTTCATCAGCTGCCTTTGAGGTTCTTTAGAAATCAGGGCTAATTAGGCGCTGGTTATTTCCACCGGTGCAGAGAGGCCGCCGTCTGATCTGAAAGGCTTCCCCGTCAAAGGGACGAAATGGTCCCAATTAAATGTATTTTTGTTTATTCTGTGAAGTTCAAATAATAATAATAATAATAACACTGAGAAGCAGCATCTTTTCCATCTTCCTTCTCCTCCTTTTGGGCACTTTCTTCCCGGCTCCAGCACACAAAGCAGGTTGTATCTCCAGGCTCACAAAGCAGATCCTGAGAACCAACTTACTTACTTAAGTGATCTGAGTAGGATAGTCTTCCAAGATGGATGTCCTGGTGGTGGGTCCATAGGTGACTGTGGAGCCCTCTTCTTGACCTGCATCTTCTCCTACAGTGAGGGCATCAGTTTCCAGGTGGAAGACGGTCTCGGTTGGGGTTGGCTTGACGTGCCTTCCTCTTGGCATGTTTCTCCCTTTGTCCCTCTTCAAATTCTGCAGCACTGCTGGTCACAGCTGACCTCCAACTAGAGTGCTCAAGGGCCAGGGCTTCCCAGTTCTCAGTGTCTATGCCAGAGTTTTTAAGGTTGGCTTTAAGGCCATCTTTAAATCTCTTTTCCTGTCCTCCAACATTACATTTTCCGTTCTTGAGTTCGGAGTAGAGCAACAGCTTTGGGGGACGGTGGTCTTTGGGCATCCGGACAACGTGGCCGGTCCAGTGGAGTTGATAGCAGAGGACCATCGCTTCAATGCTGGTGGTCTTTGCTTCTTCCAGCATGCTGACATTTCCCCGCCAGTCTTCCCAAGAGAATTGCAGGATTTTCCGAAGGCATCACTGATGGAATCGTTCCAGGAGTTGCATGTGATGTCTGTAGATAGTCCACCTCTCGCAGGCGTATAGCAGAGTTCGGAGGACAATGGCTTTATAAACGAACCCCTTGGTCTCCCTACGGATATCCCCGTCCTCAAACACTTCCTGCTTCATTTGGAAAAATGCTGTATTCTCAGTGCTCCGGCGGTGTTGACGTCTGTAGACAGTCCACGTTTCACAGACGTATAGCAGGGTTGGGAGGACAATGGCTTTACAAACAAGCAACTTGGTCTCCCTACGGATGTCCCGGTCCTCAAACACTCTCTGCTTTATTTGGAAGAATACTGCACTCGCAGAGCTCAGGCGGTGTTGACGTCTGTAGACAGTCCACGTTTCGCAGGCGTATAGCAGGGTTGGGAGGACAATGGCTTTACAAACAAGCACCTTGGTCTCCCTATGGATGTCCCGGTCCTCCAACACTCTCTGCTTTATTTGGAAGAATAGTGCACTCGCAGAGCTCAGGCGGTGTTGACGTCTGTAGACAGTCCACGTTTCGCAGGCGTATAGCAGGGTTGGGAGGACAATGGCTTTACAAACAAGCACCTTGGTCTCCCTACAGATGTCCCGGTCCTCCAACACTCTCTGCTTTATTTGGAAGAATAGTGCACTCGCAGAGCTCAGGCGGTGTTGACGTCTGTAGACAGTCCACGTTTCGCAGGCGTATAGCAGGGTTGGGAAGGGAATGGCTTTATAAACAAGCCCCTTGGTCTCCCTACGGATGTCCCGGTCCTCAAACACTGTCTGCTTCATTCGGAAAAATGCTGTGCTCGCAGAGCTCAGGCGGTGTTGACGTCTGTAAACAGTCCACGTTTCGCAGGCGTATAGCAAGATGGGGAGGACAATGGCTTTACAAACAAGCACTTTGGTCTCCCTATGGATGTCCCCGTCCCCAAACACTCTCCGCTTTATTTGGAAGAATACTGCACTCGGAGAGCTCAGGCGGTGTTGACGTCTGTAGACAGTCCACGTTTCACAGTCATATAGCAGGGTTGGGAGGACAATGGCTTTATAAACAAGCCCCTTGGTCTCCCTATGGATGTCCCGGTCCTCCAACATTCTCTGCTTTATTTGGAAGAATACTGCACTCGCAGAGCTCAGGCGGTGTTGACGTCTGTAGACAGTCCACATTTCGCAGGCGTATAGCAGGGTTGGGAGGACGATAACTTTATAAACAAGCACCTTGGTCTCCCTACATATATCCCAGTCCTCAAACACTCTCTGCTTCATTTGGAAAAATGCTGCACTCGCAGAGCTCAGGCGGTGTTGCATTTCAAGGACAGCAAATGCATCCCGGCTCAGCCAATGCGGTTTGTAGCTCGGTTGTTAGAAACTCAAAATCTGTATGTAGAGAAGAGTTTGTCTCCTCCATTAACAACTTTCCCTCTTCCGTTGGGCCGCGTGGCTACACGTGGCCGACTTTGTGGCCCATTCCGCAATGCATCTTCGGAAGAAGGAGGCGGTAAAATCCCCGCTTGCGGTTTTTGCACCGACGGAGCTTATCTCGGCACCCGGAAAGGCATGACTCACTTTTCCTTTCACACTCAGCCCTTGAGGTCACTTCTTAGAAACAGAAGATAGGCTTCGCTCTGCTCGTCTGTCCCAAAGAGGACGTGTGATTTCCCTTCCTCATCTGTACTTTGAAGAGACATTGCGTTCATTTCAATGCATTTATATATTTTTTTCAAGCTGCAAAGGAAATGTATTGTCGAAGGCTTTAATCACTGGGTTGCTGTTAGTTTCTTGGGCTGTGTGGCCATGTTCCAGCAGCATTCTCTCCTGACGTTCCGCCTGCATCCGTGGCTAGTGGCATCTTCAGAGGTTTGTTGGAAGCGAGGCAAGTGGAATGATGTCCAGAGTGGGAGAAAGAACCCTTGTGTCTGTTGCAAGATGTACGTTGAGCTTCCTTGAGCAAGACAGGTTTGCAATAGCAGAAATCATTTCAGGAATCATAGAATCCTAGAATCAAAAAGTTGGAAGAGACCTCCTGGGTCATCCAGTCCAACCCCATTCTGCCAAGAAGCAGGAATGTTGCATTCAAATCACCCCTGACAGATGGCCAGCCAGCCTCTGTTTCAAAGCTTCCAAAGAAGGAGCCTCCACCACACTCCCTCCAGGGCAGAGAGTTCCACTGCTGAACGGCTCTCACAGTCAGGAAGTTCTTCCTCATGTTCAGGTGGAATCTCCTCTCTTGTAGCTTGAAGCCATTGTTCCATTGCGTCCTAGTCTCCAGGGAAGCAGAAAGGAAGCTTGCTCTCTCCTCCTCCCTGTGGCTTCCTCTCACATATTTATACATGGCTATCATGTCTCCTCTCAGCCTTCTCTTCTTCAGGTTAAACATGCCCAGCTCCTTAAGCCGCTCCTCATAGGGCTTGTTCTCCAGACCCTTGATCATTTGAGTCGCTCTCCTCTGGACGCATTCCAGCTTAGGGTCAATATCTCTCTTGAATTGTGGTGCCCAGAATTGGACACAATATTCCAGGTAAAGTGGTCTAACCAAAGCGGAATAGAGCATGGGGAGCAGGACTTCCCTAGATCTAGACACTAGGCTCCTATTGATACAGGCCAAAATCCCATTGGCTTTTTTTGCCGCCACATCACATTCCAGGCTCATGTTCACCTTCCTTCCCACGAGGACTCCAAGATCTTTTCCACACGTCCTGCTCTCGAGCCAGGCCTCATTGTCCCCCATTCTGTCTCTTTGCATTTTGTTTTTCCTGCCAAAGTGGAGTATCTTGCATTTGTCACTGTTGAACTTCATTGTGTGAGTTTTGGCCCATCATCTCTCTAATCTGCCAAGATCCCTTTGACTCCTGCTCCTGTCCTCTGGAGTATTGGCTCTCCCTCCCAATTTGGTGTCGTCTGCAAACTTGATGATCCTGCCTTCTGGCCCTTCATCCAAGTCATTAATAAAGGAGCCCCGTGCAATGACACCCTCTTTTTCCTCGCCAAACGACAACAACAACAATTTTATTACGTATTGAGACCCAATCTGTACTGGTTTTGGGTGGCTCTCGAGTGTTTGTTGTTTTACCATCCTTGTGGGAGGCTTCTCTCACGTCCCCGCATGGGGAGCTGGAGCTGACAGAGGGAGCTCAACACGCTCTCTCTGGATTTGAACCGCTGACAAATTGGTCAGCAATACTGCTGGCACAAGGGTTTCATCCATTGCGCTACTAGGTTAAACCAAAAACCCCCACTGAGACCCAATCTGTACCAATGAGCAAAGCGTATCCCTCTGGCCATGTCCCAGTCTCTTCTTCCACGTTTTTGGATGGCTCTCGAGTGTGGAAATTGACTTTCCCGTATACACCACATTTCACAAATTGGAACACATGCAGTCAGGCAACAAAGGAGCATATGTTATCAGTGAGGAAAGAGGAGACACGAGAGTCTCCTCTTGAAAAGCTGACCCAAGGAAGAGGGAGCAGAGCTTGTTTTCTGCTGCCCAAAGGCTAGGATTCAATGGAGCCATGGGGTCAAATGGCAGGAAAGGAGATGCCACCTGAACATTAGGAACATTCGTTATCATTGGGTTAACTCACTGCAGCCAATCCCTCTCCAATGCCAGAAATACAGCTTAATGGTGTAACATTAGAAAATGTTGACCATTTCTGCTCCCTTGGCAGCTACCTCTCCACCAAAGTCAACATCGACACCGAAATACAACACCGCCTGAGCTCTGCAAGTGCAGCATTTTCCCGAATGAAGCAGAGAGTGTTTGAGGACAGGGACATCCGTAGGGAGACCAAGGGGCTTGTCTATAAAGCCATTGTCCTCTCAGCCCTGCTATACGCCTGCGAAACATGGACTGTCTACAGACATCAACACTGACACTGAAATGCAACATTGCCTGAGCTCTGCGAGTGCAGCATTCTTCCAAATGAAGCAGAGAGTGTTTGAGGACCGGGACATCCGTAGGGAGACCAAGGTGCTTGTTTATAAAGTTATTGTCCTCCCAGCCCTGCTCTATGCCTGTGAAACATGGACTGTCTACAGATGTCACATGCAACGCCTGGAACGATTCCATCAGCGCTGCCTCCGGAAAATCCTGCAAATCTCTTGGGAAGACAAGCGGACAAATGTAAGCATGCTGGAAGAAGCAAAGACCACCAGCATTGAAGCCATGGTCCTCCGCCATCAACTCCGCTGGACCGGCCACGTTGTCCGGATGTCCGACCACCATCTCCCAAAGCAGTTGCTCTACTCCGAACTCAAGAACGGAAAACGTAATGTTGGTGGGCAGGAAAAGAGATTGAAAGATGGGCTTAAAGCTAACCTTTGGTGTAGACACTGAGAACTGGGAAGCCTTGGCCTTTGAGTGCTCTAGATGGAGGTCAGCTGTGACCAGCAGTGCTGCAGAATTTGAAGAGGCATGAATGGAGGGTGAAAGAGATAAACGTGCCAAGAGGAAGGTGCGTCAAGCCAACCCCGACCAAGTCCACCTTCCACCTGGAAACCGATGCCCTTGCTGCGGGAGAAGATGCAGGTCAAGAAGAGGGCTCCAGTCACCTATGGACCCACCTTGGAGGATTATCCTACTCGGACAACGAGGGATCGTCGAAGTAAGTAAGTACCTGACTGCAACTACTTTTGCAACCCAGGACCCACCAGTACACCGATCTTGGAGGACTGTCCTACTCGGACAACGAGGGATCGTCTAAGTAAGTAAGTACCTGACTGCAACTACTTTTGCAACCCAGGTGGGGCATAGTACATTTTTGCTTTCTCGTTGCCAATGAGAAATGCGTTGTATTGGCATCGTTTGGTGCTCGTTCTGCCTCTAGGCCCGTGCCTGACTTCGGTTCCAACTCTGGTCCTCTAATGATGGGCGAGGGTCAGCTACGGACCCACCTTGGAGGATTATCCTACTCGGACAACGAGGGATCGCCTGAGTAAGTACCTGACTGCAACTACTTTTGCAACCCAGGACCCACCAGTACACCAATCTTGGAGGACTGTCCTACTCGGACAACGAGGGATCGTCTAAGTAAGTAAGTACCTGACTGCAACTACTTTTGCAACCCAGGTGGGGCATTGTACATTTTTGCTTTCTCGTCGTCAATGAGAAATGCGTTGCATCGGAATCGTTTGGTGCTCGTTCTGCCTCTAGGCCCGTGCCTGACCTCGGTTCCAACTCTGGTCCTCTAATGATGGGCGAGGGTCAGCTACGGACCCACCTTGGAGGATTATCCTACTCGGACAACGAGGGATCGCCTGAGTAAGTACCTGACTGCAACTACTTTTGCAACCCAGGACCCACCAGTACACCAATCTTGGAGGACTGTCCTACTCGGACAACGAGGGATCGTCTAAGTAAGTAAGTACCTGACTGCAACTACTTTTGCAACCCAGGTGGGGCATTGTACATTTTTGCTTTCTCGTCGTCAATGAGAAATGCGTTGCATCGGCATCGTTTGGTGCTCGTTCTGCCTCTAGGCCCGTGCCTGACCTCGGTTCCAACTCTGGTCCTCTAATGATGGGCGAGGGTCAGCTACGGACCCACCTTGGAGGATTATCCTACTCGGACAACGAGGGATCGCCTGAGTAAGTACCTGACTGCAACTACTTTTGCAACCCAGGACCCACCAGTACACCAATCTTGGAGGACTGTTCTACTCGGACAACGAGGGATCGTCTAAGTAAGTAAGTACCTGACTGCAACTACTTTTGCAACCCAGGTGGGGCATTGTACATTTTTGCTTTCTCGTCGTCAATGAGAAATGCGTTGCATCGGCATCGTTTGGTGCTCGTTCTGCCTCTAGGCCCGTGCCTGACCTCGGTTCCAACTCTGGTCCTCTAATGATGGGCGAGGGTCAGCTACGGACCCACCTTGGAGGATTATCCTACTCGGACAACGAGGGATCGCCTGAGTAAGTACCTGACTGCAACTACTTTTGCAACCCAGGACCCACCAGTACACCAATCTTGGAGGACTGTCCTACTTGGACAACGAGGGATCGTCTAAGTAAGTAAGTACCTGACTGCAACTACTTTTGCAACCCAGGTGGGGCATTGTACATTTTTGCTTTCTCGTCGTCAATGAGAAATGCGTTGCATCGGCATCGTTTGGTGCTCGTTCTGCCTCTAGGCCCGTGCCTGACCTCGGTTCCAACTCTGGTCCTCTAATGATGGGCGAGGGTCAGCTACGGACCCACCTTGGAGGATTATCCTACTCGGACAACGAGGGATCGCCTGAGTAAGTACCTGACTGCAACTACTTTTGCAACCCAGGACCCACCAGTACACCAATCTTGGAGGACTGTCCTACTCGGACAACGAGGGATCGTCTAAGTAAGTAAGTACCTGACTGCAACTACTTTTGCAACCCAGGTGGGGCATTGTACATTTTTGCTTTCTCGTCGACAATGAGAAATGCGTTGCATCGGCATCGTTTGGTGCTCGTTCTGCCTCTAGGCCCGTGCCTGACCTCGGTTCCAACTCTGGTCCTCTAATGATGGGCGAGGGTCAGCTACGGACCCACCTTGGAGGATTATCCTACTCGGACAACGAGGGATCGCCTGAGTAAGTACCTGACTGCAACTACTTTTGCAACCCAGGACCCACCAGTACACCAATCTTGGAGGACTGTCCTACTCGGACAACGAGGGATCGTCTAAGTAAGTAAGTACCTGACTGCAACTACTTTTGCAACCCAGGTGGGGCATTGTACATTTTTGCTTTCTCGTCGTCAATGAGAAATGCGTTGCATCGGCATCGTTTGGTGCTCGTTCTGCCTCTAGGCCCGTGCCTGACCTCGGTTCCAACTCTGGTCCTCTAATGATGGGCGAGGGTCAGCTACGGACCCACCTTGGAGGATTATCCTACTCGGACAACGAGGGATCGCCTGAGTAAGTACCTGACTGCAACTACTTTTGCAACCCAGGACCCACCAGTACACCAATCTTGGAGGACTGTTCTACTCGGACAACGAGGGATCGTCTAAGTAAGTAAGTACCTGACTGCAACTACTTTTGCAACCCAGGTGGGGCATAGTACATTTTTGCTTTCTCGTCGTCAATGAGAAATGCGTTGCATCGGCATCGTTTGGTGCTCGTTCTGCCTCTAGGCCCGTGCCTGACCTCGGTTCCAACTCTGGTTCTCTAATGATGGGCGAGGGTCACCTACGGACCCACCTTGGAGGATTATCCTACTCGGACAACGAGGGATCGCCTGAGTAAGTACCTGACTGCAACTACTTTTGCAACCCAGGACCCACCAGTACACCAATCTTGGAGGACTGTCCTACTCGGACAACGAGGGATCGTCTAAGTAAGTAAGTACCTGACTGCAACTACTTTTGCAACCCAGGTAGGGCATAGTACATTTTTGCTTTCTCGTCGTCAATGAGAAATGCGTTGCATCGGCATCGTTTGGTGCTCGTTCTGCCTCTAGGCCCGTGCCTGACCTCGGTTCCAACTCTGGTCCTCTAATGATGGGCGAGGGTCAGCTACGGACCCACCTTGGAGGATTATCCTACTCGGACAACGAGGGATCGCCTGAGTAAGTACCTGACTGCAACTACTTTTGCAACCCAGGACCCACCAGTACACCAATCTTGGAGGACTGTCCTACTCGGACAACGAGGGATCGTCTAAGTAAGTAAGTACCTGACTGCAACTACTTTTGCAACCCAGGTGGGGCATAGTACATTTTTGCTTTCTCGTCGTCAATGAGAAATGCGTTGCATCGGCATCGTTTGGTGCTCGTTCTGCCTCTAGGCCCGTGCCTGACCTCGGTTCCAACTCTGGTCCTCTAATGATGGGCGAGGGTCACCTACGGACCCACCTTGGAGGATTATCCTACTCGGACAACGAGAGATCGCCTGAGTAAGTACCTGACTGCAACTACTTTTGCAACCCAGGACCCACCAGTACACCAATCTTGGAGGACTGTCCTACTCGGACAACGAGGGATCGTCTAAGTAAGTAAGTACCTGACTGCAACTACTTTTGCAACCCAGGTGGGGCATTGTACATTTTTGCTTTCTCGTCGTCAATGAGAAATGCGTTGCATCGGCATCGTTTGGTGCTCGTTCTGCCTCTAGGCCCGTGCCTGACCTCGGTTCCAACTCTGGTCCTCTAATGATGGGCGAGGGTCAGCTACGGACCCACCTTGGAGGATTATCCTACTCGGACAACGAGGGATCGCCTGAGTAAGTACCTGACTGCAACTACTTTTGCAACCCAGGACCCACCAGTACACCAATCTTGGAGGACTGTCCTACTCGGACAACGAGGGATCGTCTAAGTAAGTAAGTACCTGACTGCAACTACTTTTGCAACCCAGGTGGGGCATTGTACATTTTTGCTTTCTCGTCGTCAATGAGAAATGCGTTGCATCGGCATCGTTTGGTGCTCGTTCTGCCTCTAGGCCCGTGCCTGACCTCGGTTCCAACTCTGGTCCTCTAATGATGGGCGAGGGTCAGCTACGGACCCACCTTGGAGGATTATCCTACTCGGACAACGAGGGATCGCCTGAGTAAGTACCTGACTGCAACTACTTTTGCAACCCAGGACCCACCAGTACACCAATCTTGGAGGACTGTCCTACTCGGACAACGAGGGATCGTCTAAGTAAGTAAGTACCTGACTGCAACTACTTTTGCAACCCAGGTGGGGCATAGTACATTTTTGCTTTCTCGTCGTCAATGAGAAATGCGTTGCATCGGCATCGTTTGGTGCTCGTTCTGCCTCTAGGCCCGTGCCTGACCTCGGTTCCAACTCTGGTCCTCTAATGATGGGCGAGGGTCAGCTACGGACCCACCTTGGAGGATTATCCTACTCGGACAACGAGGGATCGCCTGAGTAAGTACCTGACTGCAACTACTTTTGCAACCCAGGACCCACCAGTACACCAATCTTGGAGGACTGTCCTACTCGGACAACGAGGGATCGTCTAAGTAAGTAAGTACCTGACTGCAACTACTTTTGCAACCCAGGTGGGGCATAGTACATTTTTGCTTTCTCGTCGTCAATGAGAAATGCGTTGCATCGGCATCGTTTGGTGCTCGTTCTGCCTCTAGGCCCGTGCCTGACCTCGGTTCCAACTCTGGTCCTCCAATGATGGGCGAGGGTCAGCTACGGACCCACCTTGGAGGATTATCCTACTCGGACAACGAGGGATCGCCTGAGTAAGTACCTGACTGCAACTACTTTTGCAACCCAGGACCCACCAGTACACCAATCTTGGAGGACTGTCCTACTCGGACAACGAGGGATCGTCTAAATAAGTAAGTACCGGACTGCAACTACTTTTGCAACCCAGGACCCACCAGTACACCGATCTTGGAGGACTGTCCTACTCAGACAACGAGGGATCGCCTAAGTAAGTAAGTAAGTAAGTAAGTAAGTTGTTGTTGTTCATTCGTTCAGTCGTCTCCGACTCTTCGTGACCTCATGGACCAGCCCAGGCCAGATCTCCCTGTCGGCCGTCACCACCCCCAGGGTCTCCTTCAAGGTCAGTCCAGTCCCTTCAAGGATGCCATCCATCCGCCTTGCCCTTGGTCGGCCCCTCTTCCTTTTGCCTTCCACTTTCCCCAGCATCATTCCCTTCTCTAGGCTTTGCTGTAAGTAAGTACCTGACTGCAACTACTTTTGCAACCCAGGTGGAGCATAGTACATTTTTGCTTTCTCGTCGCCAATGAGAAATGCGTTACATCGGCATCGTTTGGTGTTCGTTCTGCCTCTAGGCCCGTGCCTGACCTCGGTTCCAACTCTGGTCCTCTAATGATGGGCGAGGGCCTTGTTTGGAGGCTTCTGTGGGGTCCGCCTTGCAGAGGGGTTTGGGAGCTCTCCGGATGGCTTAATGACTCCCTCTACCCAAGCTCCACGTCCCTTGAAGGCATAAGGTATGGGCAGGCAGCACAGGGGGTTCACCTAATTACCTCCGATTGTAGATGACGTTGTCATGTTGATTTACTAAATGTACGCGGGAAATCTCTTTATTTTGCCCGCCGATAGAGGAGATAACCCAGCGCTCCCGAGAGCGGCTCTGACACCAATTCCCTCTGGTTATGTTACCTGTCTTTTCCACCTGCAATTGCATCGATGAAGCCCGCGAGGGATGTCAATAACTAATTTATTCACATTCCTTTCGGGCTTCTGATTTATTATATTACAAAAAGAAGGCGCGGATGTCAGGGCGGCTCGTCTCGAGTGACAGTGAAGCCCGCCGAACGAACGCTCGAGCCGCAAACGCATCTTCAAGAAGTCGGGTACGGCACACATTGCCAGGAACGTGGATGCAGGACGGCGGAGATCACGAAACTATTCTACGCCTTGCAAGCCAGAATTGGAGATTGGGGAATGTTTTGCCCTCGCAATCAAGGTAAGCAACCCAAAATGACTAAATCAGGCCACACTTGACTTGGATGGAATCGTAGACGCGCCGGAAGAGACCCCAACCCCATTCTGCCACATAGAAAGACACAATCAAAGCACTCCCGACAGATGGCCATCCAGCCTTTGCTTAAGGAGAAGGAGGCTACACTGAACGACTAAATCAGGCTACACTTGACTTGGATGGAATCGTAGACGAGTCGGAAGAGACCCCAAAGACTACGCAGTCCAACCCCAATCTGCCACGTAGAAAGACACAATCAAAGCACTCCCGACGGATGGCCATCCAGCCTTTGATTAAGGAAAAGGAGGCTACACTGAACGACTAAATCAGGCCACACTTGACTTGGATGGAATCGTAGACGAGTCGGAAGAGACCCCAAAGGCTACTCAGTCCAACCCCATTCTGCCACATAGAAAGACACAATCAAAGCACTCCCGACAGATGGCCATCCAGCCTTTGCTTAAGGAGAAGGAGGCTACACTGAACGACTAAATCAGGCCACAATAGACTTGGATGGAATCGTAGACGAGTCGGAAGAGACCCCAAAGGCTACTCAGTCCAACCCCATTCTGCCACATAGAAAGACACAGTCAAAGCACTCCCGACAGATGGCCATCCAGCCTTTGCTTAAGGAGAAGGACTAAATCAGGCCACACTTGGCTTGGATGGAATCGTAGACGAGTTGGAAGAGACCCCAAAGGCTACTCAGCCCAACCCCATTATGCCACGTAGAAAGACACAATCAAAGCACTCCCGACGGATGGCCATCCAGCCTTTGCTTAAGGAGAAGGAGGCCACACTGAACGACTAAATCAGGTCACACTTGACTTGGATGGAATCATAGACGAGTCGGAAGAGACCCCAAAGGCTACTCAGCCCAACCCCATTCTGCCACATAGAAAGACACAATCAAAGCACTCCCGACGGATGGCCATCCAGCCTTTGCTTAAGGAGAAGGAGGCTACACTGAATGACTAAATCAGGCCACACTTGACTTGGATGGAATCGTAGACGAGTCGGAAGAGACTCCAAAGGCTACTCAGCCCAACCCCATTATGCCACGTAGAAAGACACAATCAAAGCACTCCCAACGGATGGCCATCCAGCCTTTGCTTAAAGCCCTCCAGAGAAGGAGGCTCCACTCCCAGGAAGCAACCTATTCCATTGCTTGACAGCTCTTATTAGGATATTCAATACAAGCTAATAGAAAAATATACATGGCAAAAACCCCAAAGAGTGGCCCCCAATCAGCATCAGTAATTTGGAACACGGTTTCATCCTGTTTGGTTTTATTTAACGGAAAAAAAACACAATATATGTTGGAGCATGCAAGGAATTAATGAGTGTGTGCCAACCATAAAAAAAGATGCATGAAGCCAATTAATTGGACAATTCCCGGGGAGCAGGCTGAGCCTAGGACTTTTGACCACTGTTACATTTTTGTTCAGGCTTGAGTTATGCGACTGCTGAGAGAGAAGAAGAGAGAAAGAGAGAGAGAGAGAAAGAAGGAAAGGGGGAAGGAAGCATGGAAGCAAAGAGAGAAGGAAGGAAGGAAGGAAGGAAGGAAGAGAAGGAAGGAAGAGAAGGAAGAAAGAAGAGAAAGAGGGAGGGAAAGAAAAAGGGGGAAGGAAGGAAAGAGGTAGAGAAGGAAGGAAGGAGAGAAGGAAAGAAAAAAGGGAAAGAAGGAAGGTAAGAGGGAGCAAAGGAAGGGGGGAAGATGTAGAGGGAAGGAAAGCAGGAAAGAGAGAAGGAAGAAAAGAGAGACAGCAGAAGAGAAAGAAAAAGGGGGAAGGAAGGAAAGTTAGAGAAGGAAGGAAGGAGAGAAGGAAAGAAAAAAGGAAAGAAGGAAGGAAAGAGGGAGCGAAGGAAGGGGGAAGATATAGAGAAAGAGGGAGGGAAGGAAAGAAGGAAAGAGAAGGAAGAAAAGAGAGACAGCAGAAGAGAAAGAAAAAGGGCGAAGGAAGGAAAGTTAGAGAAGGAAGGAAGGAGAGAAGGAAAGAAAAAAGGGAAAGAAGGAAGGAAAGAGGGTGCGAAGGAAGGGGGAAGATGTAGAAAAAGAGGGAGTGAAGGAAAGAGAGAAGGAAGAAAGAAGAGAAAGAGGGAGGGAAAGAAAAAGGGGGAAGGAAGGAAAGTTAGAGAAGGAAGGAAGGAGAGAAGGAAAGAAAAAAGGGAAAGAAGGAAGGAAAGAGGGAGCAAAGGAAGGGGGAGAAGATGTAGAGGGAAGGAAAGCAGGAAAGAGAGAAGGAAGAAAAGAGAGACAGCAGAAGAGAAAGAAAAAGGGAGAAGGAAGGAAAGTTAGAGAAAGAAGGAAGGAGAGAAGGAAAGAAAAAAGGGAAAGAAGGAAGGAAAGAGGGAGCGAAGGAAGGGGGGAAGATATAGAGAAAGAGGGAGAGAAGGAAAGAGAGAAGGAAGAAGAGAAAGAAAAAGGGGGAAGGAAAGAAAGAGATAGAGAAGGAAGGAAGGAAGGAGAGAAGGAAAGACGGGAAGGAAGGAAAGAGGGAGTGAAGGAAGGAGGGAAAGAAGAAGAGAAAGAGGGAAGGTTGGTCACAGCAACACGTGGTGGGTACAGCTAGTGATAATAATAATAATAATAATAATAATAATAATAATAATAATAATATTGCTACAGGCCAAGAAAGGCGGTATCCAAATACAGTAAACAAACAAATAAATAAATACATAAATAAATAATATATCTCAGATATTGCTTCAAAGTTTTTACTCTCTACTGTAAAAAATCAGCAAAAAAAAAAAAAGAAAAAAGAAGAGTCAACAATTGCAGAAAGCACAGGATCTGCTTCAACAGTCTGGCCAAAGTGACCATATCCATTGGCATCCCAGGGTTCCCACCAGAAAAGGAAATGTACTTTTCCACGACGTGGACTCCGGAGTCCTTGTGTCTGGCAATCTTCCCCATGCGTGGGTTGAGGAAGGGAGTTTCGGCAGAACCGGACAAAGCCGGTTTTCGGCTTCTCTCTTGTACCTGTTGAACCTGGCCAGGTGACCTTTCCACCTGGTTGGCCTTCTGCTGTTTTCATGCCTCCCGGCGGAGAAGCAAACATAACTGGGCGAAGACTTTGCATACGTGGACCTGGTCGCACCAGAAAACAGCCCACGCAGTGTCCACACGTTTCGAACACAGAGGTCTCTTCTGGATTGCTTGGATCTCTAGTGTGGAATCATAGAATCCTAGAGTTGGAAGAGACCTCCTGGGCCATCATCCAGTCCAACCCCATTCTGCCAAGAAGCAGGAATATTGCATTCAGATCACCCCTGACAGATGGACATCCAGCCCCTGCTTAAAAGCTTCCAAAGAAGGAGCCTTCACCACACTCCGGGGCAGAGAGTTCCACTGCTGAACGGCTCTCACAGTCAGGAAATTATAGAATCCTAGAATCCTGGAGTTGGAAGAGACCTCCTGGGCCATCCAGTCCAGCCCCATTCTGCCAAGAAGCAGGAATATTGCATTCAAATCACCCCTGACAGATGGCCATCCAGCCCCTGTTTCAAAGCTTCCAAAGACGGAGCCTCCACCACACTCCGGGGCAGAGAGTTCCACTGCTGAACGGCTCTCGCAGTCAGGAAGTTCTTCCTCATGTTCAGATGGAATCTCCTCTCTTGTAGTTTGAACCCATTGTCCCATTGCGTCCTAGTCTCCAGGGAAGCAGAAAGGAAGCTTGCTCCCTCCTCTTCCCTGTGGCTTCCTCTTACACATTTATACATGGCTATCATATCTCCTCTCAGCCTTCTCTTCTTCAGGCTAAACATGCCCAGCTTCTTAAGCCGCTCCTCATAGGGCTTGTTCTCCATACCCTTGATCATTTGAGTCGCCCTCTTCCTCTGGACACATTCCAGCTTAGAGTCAATATCTCTCTTGAATTGTGGTGCCCAGAATTGGACACAATATTCCAGGTGTGGTCACATTGGATGTATTGAGCATTTGTGGCAAGTTTGGTCCAGATCTATCATTGCTTGAGTCCACAGTGATCTCTGGATGTAGGTGAACTACAACTTCCAAACTCAAGGTCAATATCCACCAAACTCTTCCAATATTTTCTGTTGGGCATTGGAGTTCTGTGTGCCAAGTTTGGTTCAATTCCATCGCTGGTGGAGTTCAGAATGCTCTTTGATAGTAGGCGAACTATAAATCCCAACGACTACAACTCCCAAATGACAATATCAATCCACCCCAACCCCACCAGTATTCAAATTTGAGCGTATCAGGTATTTGTGAAAATTTGGTCCAGTGAATGAAAATGCAAAGGCAAAGGCTTCTCCTTTCATTTCCTGCCTATTGGATGTTTAGACTACTGCAACGCTCTCTACGTGGGGCTGCCGCTGAAGACTGCCCGGAAGCTGCAGCTAGTCCAACTCTCGGCAGCCAGACTACTAATGGGTGCTAGGTACAGGGAGCACACCACTCCGCTGTTACACCAGCTCCACTGGCTGCCAATTAACCTGTTGTTGTTCATTCGTTCAGTCGTCTCCGACTCTTCGTGACCTCATGGACCAGCCCACGCCAGAGCTCCCTGTCAGCCGTCACCACCCCCAGCTCCTTTAAGGTCAGTCCAGTCACTTCAAGGATGCCATCCATCCATCGGTGTTAACCTATAAAGCCCTAAACGACTCCGGCCCTGTTTACCTCTCCAAATGTATTCTCCCCTATGAACCATCAAGGTTGTTGAGATCTTCTGGAGGGGCCCTGCTCTCGGTCCCACCGGCCTCGCAAGCGTGTCTGGTGGGGACGAGTGACAGGGCCTTCTCGGTGGTGGCCCCTCAGTTCTGGAACTCTCTCCCACTGGAGATCAGAACCAACCCTTCTATCCTGACATTTAGGAAACAGGTGAAGACGTGGCTATGGAGACAGGCATTTGATGAGTGAGCCAACACCCTGAGATATGGATGGAGGATGAGGAGCAACGATTTTAGTGGGACAACTGACCATTGTATTTATTGAACGTAATTGCTGTTTTGCTGTTTTAATGTTTTTAATGTTTTATTGCAATACGAAGTATGATGTTTACTGACTGTATGTGATTTTATGGTTGGAAACCGGCCTGAGTCCCTCAAGAGAGGTGAGAAGGTCGGGATATAAAAACTTTTAAATAAAAAAATAAATAAAATGACGATTCAGAACAGGAGCAAAATGACAGTTACGAAGCAGCGAAGAAAATAATGTTATGGTTGGGGTCAACACAACATGAGTTACTGCGTTAAGGGGTGGTGCCCTTTCGCAGGGTTTGGCCCGGTACCTCGAGGCAGAAAGACGGCTTGTTGAGGAACGTGCGCCAGATCGCGGTCTGTTCCAGGGCTGCACCGTTGTCAGTTGCAATCTTCCTTGTGATACCTGTACAGACAGCTCTATCGAAACTGGAGAGAGACATCGCTCACTTGGCTGTTCTGCCTCAGGCACCCAAGTCACTCGGCCTGTCTCCCGTGGGGAGAATCCTCCTTGCCTCCAGCCCAGGCTTTTCCTTTCCACATAATTTGGATTAAACATTTACTCGGAGAGTGGAGAGTGGGCGGAAAGGGAGGGAAAAAGAAATAAATCGGGAATAATAGATTTGTCGTTGGTTAGTTGCATCGTTACAAATCGTTATAGGCATGGGACAAGTTGGACTCCCATAACGTGGGTATGCAGATGATTCTTTGCTTACGTATCTGGTTCCAAGAAGGCAAAGGCATGGGCCAAGTTGGACATCCATAACGTGGGTATGCAGATGATTCCTTGCTTACGTATCTGGTTCCAAGAGGACAAAGGCATGGGCCAAGTTGGACATCCATAACGTGGGTATGCAGATGATCCCTTGATTGACTGACGTGTCCAACTCCAAGAGGACAAAGGCATGGGCCAACTTGGGCCCTCCCTTCAGGTGTTTTGTACCTCAACTCCCACAACGTGGGTATGCAGATGATCCCTTGATTGACTGACGTGTCCAGTTCCAAGAGGACCAAGGCATGGGCCAAGTTGGACATCCATAACGTGGGTATGCAGATGATCCCTTGATTGACTGACGTGTCCAGTTCCAAGAGGACAAAGGCCTGGGCCAACTTGGGCCCTCTCTCCAGGTGTTTTGGATTCCAAATCCCACAACGTAGGTATGCAGATGACCCCTTGATTGACTGAGGTGTCCAGTTCCAAGAGGACAAAGGCAAGGGCCAAGTTGGGCCCTCCCTCCATGTGTTTTGGACTCCAGGTCCCACAACGTGGGTATGCAGATTATACCTTGATTGACTGAGGTGTCCAGCTCCAAGAGGACCAAGGCCTGGGCCAACTTGGGCCCTCCCTCCAGGTGTTTTGGACTCCAACTCCCACAACGTGGGTATGCAGATGACCCCTTGATGGACTGAGGTGTCCAGTTCCAAGAGGACAAAGGCACGGGCTAAGTTGGACATCCACAACGTGGGTATGAAGATGATCCCTTGATTGACTTACGTATCTGGTTCCAAGAGGACAAAGGCAAGGGCCAACTTGGGCCCTCCCTCCAGGTGTTTTGGTCTTCCAACTCCCGCAGCGTGGGTATGCAGATGACCCCTTGATTGACTGACGTGTCCAGTTCCAAGAGGACAAAGGCATGGGCCAACTTGGGCCCTCCCTCCAGGTGTTTTGGACTCCAAATCCCACAACGTAGGTATGCAGATGACCCCTTGATTGACTGAGGTGTCCAGTTCCAAGAGGACAAGGGCATGGGCCAACTTGGGCCCTCCCTCCAGGTGTTTTGGGCTCCAACTCCCACAACGTGGGTATGCAGATGATCCCTTGATTGACTGAAGTGTCCAGTTTCAAGAGGACCAAGGCCTGGGCCAACTTGGGCCCTCCCTCCAGGTGTTTTGTACCTCAACTCCTGCAACGTGGGTATGCAGACGATCCCTTGATTAACTGACGTGTCCAGTTCCAAGAGGACCAATTTTGTTTAATTTAATTGTGCAATAGCTCAATGACAATAAATCTACTCTGTTCTATTCTATTTTGTATTCGTGTATCCACCCAGACTTGCTTGAGTGTCATTGGACCACTGTCTGCCCACTTTCTCCCTTCTGAGAAGCTCTGAGAAGTAGAAGTTTCCGAACCGTCTTCAAGGGCAACCCCACGTAGAGTGCGTTGCAGTAGTCTATTCGGTTTTGTGTTGTGTGCTGCTGGGGAAGGCATTTCTTTATCAGGTTTGCACACAATCAAGCCTCTTTCCCTCTACATTATGCATGCCAGGCAGAACGGAGCTGGTTGGTTGCTAATGAACTGCAAACAACCCTGTTCCTCGCCTTCACCTGCTGCCCTGCCCGACGCATGCATAATCTCAATAGCGGCCGTAATGATGCTCCTGGCGTCTCCAGCCCCACTCACAATGACCGCCAGCGACAAGGGTCAGGAGGGCCGGTGCACATTGAAAAATTTCCCTTAACCCCTTCTCAGCCACAAGGAAGGGGGTCTCTCCCCCTCTGTCTGTAGCATTGTATATTGTGGCTATTTTCACAAAGATGCATCAATATTGGGCTTGAGTCCATAGGATGGGTCAATGGTCGTCTGTGCGCATTCAGAAGAAGATCTACAAGCCACTCTCAACACCTTCGCAGAAGCATATGAGAAGCTCGGCCTGTCACTGAACATCGAGAAAACCAAAGCGCTTTTCCAGCAGTCACCAGCCACCCCCTCCCCAATGCCAGAGATACAACTTAATGGTGTCACATTAGAAAATGTGGACCATTTCCACTCCCTTGGCAGCCACCTCTCCACCAAAGTCAACATCGACACCGAAATACAACACCGCCTGAGCTCTGCGAGTGCAGCATTTTTCCAAATGAAGCAGAGAGTGTTTGAGGACCGGGACATCCGTAGGGATACCCAGGTGATTGTCTATGAAGCTATTCCCCTCCCAACCCTGCTATATGACTGCGAAACGTGGACTGTCTACAGATGTCAACATTGACACTGAAATGCAACACCGCCTGAGCTCTGCGAGTGCAGCATTTTCCCGAATGAAGCAGAGAGTGTTTGAGGACCGGGACATCCGTAGGGAAACCAAAGGGCTTGTCTATAAAGCTATTGTCCTCCCAACCCTGTTATATGCCTGTGAAATGTGGACTGTCTACAGACATCAACATTGAGACTGAATAACAACACCACCTGAGCTCTGCAAGTGCAGCATTTTCCCAAATGAAGCAGAGAGTGTTTGAGGACCAGGACATCCGTAGGGAGACCAAAGGGCTTGTCTATAAAGCCATTCCCCTCCCAGCCCTGCTCTATGCCTGTGAAACGTGGACTGTCTACAGACGTCACATGCAACTCCTGGAACGATTCCATCAGCGCTGCCTCCGGAAAATCCTGCAAATCTCTTGGCAAGACAAGCTGACAAACGTCAGCGTGCTGGAAGAAGCAAAGACCACCAGCATTGAAGCGATGGTCCTCCGCCATCAACTCCGCTGGACTGGCCACATTGTCCGGATGCCTGACCAAAGCAGTTGCTCTACTCTGAACTCAAGAACGGAACGTTGGAGGAGAGGAAAAGAGATTGAAAGATGGGCTCAAAGCCAACCTTAAAACTCTGGCATAGACACTGAGAACTGGGGAGCCCTGGCCCTTGAGCGCTCCAGCTGGAGGTCAGCTGTGACCAGCAGTGCTGCAGAATTCGAGGAGGCACGAGTGGAGGGCGAAAGAGAGAAACGTGCCAGGAGGAAGGTGCATCAAGCCAACCCCGGCCAGGACCACCTTCCACCTGGAAACCAATGCCCTCACTGCGGGGGAAGATGCGGGTCAAGAATAGCACCTACGAACCCACAAGGAAACGCATCATGGAAGACCATCTTACTCGTCCAGCGAGGTATCGCCTAAGTAAGTAAGTAAGTAAGTAGTCAATGGTCCATTGCAGCTGGGACTAGAATGGGTTGCATTCCTCCAAATTAGGCATGGGCCTATTTTGCTTTGGACACTAGCGTGAAATCCTCAGGCACATGCAAGTATTAAGGTTCCAAAAATATAGGGTGTTGTAGTTTTTCTAGGCTATATGGCCATGTTATAGAACAGCGTTTCTCAACCTTCCTGATGCCGTGACCCCTTAATAAAATTCCTCATGTTGTGGTGACCCCCAACCACAAAATTATTTTTGTTGCTACTGTAGTAATTTTGCTACTGTTACGAATCGTCATGTCAGTATCTGATATGCAGGATGTTTTTTCATTCGCTGGTCCAAATATGGCACAAATACCCCATATGCCCCAATTTGAATACTAGTGGGGATAGAGGATGTTGATTTTGTCATGTAGGAGTTGTCGTTACTGGGATGTGTAGTTCACCTGCAATCAAAGAGCATTCTCAACTCTACCATATATAAATGACTGGTTGCTGATGACCCGATAAATAAATAAGTAACTCTACCATCGATGGAATTGAACCAAACTAGACACACAGAACTCCCATGAGCAACAGAAAAGGATTTGGTGGGCACTGACTTTGGGTTTTGGAGTTGTAGTTCACCTCCACCCAGAGAGCACTATGGACTCAAGCAATGGTGGAACTGGACCTAACTTGGTACGAATACTCAATATGCCCAAATGTGAACACTGGTGGAGACTGGGGAAAATAGACCTTGACATTTGGGAGTTGTAGTTGCTGGGATTTATAGTTCAGCTACAATCAAAGAGCACTTGAACTCCACCAACAATAGAAGTGCTTCCCACACAGAACCCCCATGACCTACAGAAAATACTATGACAAAATCAATTTTATTTTGAGTAATGGTCGCTCTTTGGGTTATTAGGTGTCTTGTGTCCAAATTTGGTGTCAATTCGCCCAGAGGTTTTTGAGTTATATTAATCCCACAAACGAACATTACATTTTTATTTATATAGAAGATTAGCCGTCCCCTGCCAGGCGTTGCTGTGGCTCACATGGGGGTTCTGTGTTGGAGGTTTGGCCCAATTCTATCATTGGTGGGGTTCATAATGCTCTGTGATTAGGTGAACTATAAATCCCAGCAACTACAACTCCCAAATGTCAAGATTCTATTTTCCCCCAAACTCCACCAGTGTTCACATTTGGGCATATTGAGTATTCGTGTAGAGTTTGGTCAAGATTCATCATGCTATGCTCTCTGGATGTGGGTGAACTACAACTCCAAAACCAAAGGACACTGTCCACCAAACCCTTCCTGTATTTTCTGTTGGTCATGGGAGAACTATGTGCCAAGTTTGGTTCAATTCCATCGTTGGTGGGGTTCAGAATGCTCTTTGATTGTAGGTGAACTATAAATCCCAGCAACTACAACTCCCAAATGTCAAGATTCTATTTTTCCCAAACTCCACCAGTGTTCACTTTTGGGCATATTGAGCATTCGTGTGCAATTTGGTCCAGATCCATCATTGTTTGTGTCCACAGTGATCTCTGGATGTGGGTGAACTACAACTCCAAAACCAAAGGACACTGCCCACCAAACCCTTCTAGTATTTTCTGTTGGTCATGGGAGAACTGTGTGCCATGACCAACAGAAAATACTAGAAGGGTTTGGTGGCCAGGGTCCTTTGGTTTTGGAGTTGTAGTTCACCTACATACAGAGAGCACAGCATGATGAATCTTGACCAAACTCTACACGTTGGTGGGGTTCAGAATGCTCTTTGATTGTAGGTGAACTATAAATCCCAGAAACTACAACTCCGAAATGACAAAATCAATTTTTTGAGTGAAGGACTTACATTGGGTTGTTAGGTGTCTTGTGCCCAAATTTGGTGTCAATTCGCCAAGTGGTTTTTGAGTTATGTTAATCCCACAAACGAACATTGCATTTTTATTGATATAGATTAGCCAGAAAATAATAACAAGACATTTGTGAGGTTGTTTTGCTGGTCTAGGACCATATTCAGTATTTGTTTGTTTTGTCGAAGGCTTTCATGGCTGGAATCACTAATTCTTGTGGGTTTTTTTGGGCTATAGGGCCATGTTCTAGAGGCATTTTCTCTTGACGTTTTGCCTGCATCTATGGCAAGCATCCTCAGAGGTAGTGAGGTCTGTTGGAACTAGGACAAAAGGGTTTATATATCTGTGGAAAGACCAGGGTGGGACAAAGGACTCTTGTCAGTTGGGCTAGGTGTGAATCTTTCAACTGACCACCTTGAGTAGCATACAATGGGCTGACTGTGCCTGGAGTAAACTCTTCTTGAAAGGTAATTAGATGTGCCTGATTGTTTCCTCTCTGCTGTTTTTGCTGTTGCAATTTTAGAGTTTTTTAATACTGGTAGCCAGATTGTGTTCATTTTATGGTCTCTTCCTTTCTGTTGAAATTGTCCACATGCTTCTTGTGGATGTCTGATGGCCTGCATCAAGAGGAGCCTAGTGTCTAGATCTAAGGAAGTCATGCTCCCCATGCTCTATTCTGCTTTGGTTAGACCACATCTGGAATATTGTGTCCAACTGTGGGCACCACAATTCAAGAGAGATATTGACAAGCTGGAATGTGTCCAGAGGAGGGCGACTAAAATGATCAAGGGTCTGGAGAACAAGCCCTATGAGGAGCGGCTCAGGGAACTGGGCATGTTTAGCCTGAAGAAGAGAAGGCAGAGAGGAGATATGATAGCCATGTATAAATATGTGAGAGGAAGCCACAGGGAGGAGGAGGAGGGAGCAAGCTTGTTTTCTGCTTCCTTGGAGACTAGGACGCAGAAGAATGGCTTCAAACTACAAGAAATGAGATTCCATCTGAACATGAGGAAGAACTTCCTGACTGTGAGAGAGAGCCGTTCAGCAGTGGAACTCTCTGCCTTCCCCGGAGTGTGGTGGAGGCTCCTTCTTTGGAAGCTTTTCAACAGAGGCTGGATGGCCATCTGTCAGGGGTGATTTGAATGCAATATCCCTGCTTCTTGGCAGAATGGGGCGGGACTGGATGATGGCCCAGGAGGTCTCTTCCAACTCTAGGATTCTATGATTTGATTCTATGATTCTTGTCAGTTGGGCTAGGCGTGGATCTTTCAACTGACCACCTTGATTAGCATACAATGGGCTGACTGTGCCTGGAGCAAACTCTTCTTGAAAGGTAATTAGATGTCCCTGCCTGTTTCCTCTCTGCTGTTTTTGCTGTTGCAATTTTAGAATTTTTTAATACTGGTGGCCAGATTTTGTTCATTTTCATGGTTTCCTCCTTTCTGTTGAAGTTGTCCACATGCTTCTTGTGGATGTCAATGGCTTCTCTGTGTAGTCTGACATGGTGGTTGTGAGAGTAGTCCAGCATTTTTGTGTTCTCAAATATTTGTTTGTTTGTTTATGAGATGTGCCCAAATTTGGTGTCAATTTGCTCAGTGGTTTTTGAGTTCTGTTCATCCCACAAACAAACATGACATTTTTATTGATATAGATTAGCCAGAAAATAATAACAAGACATTTGTGAGGTTGTTTTGCTGGTCTAGGACCATATTGAGTATTTGTTTGTTTGTTTGTGAGATTGCAGAATAGGGAAAACAGCCTCCTACGAAGCTTGGAAGGAGGAGGTGTGCACATTGCAGCTCCTGACTGGGCCACATTTGGAACATTTGGCTGTGAATCCCGGGAGCCCCGGCCAATGCGCTCCGAAGAAACAAGCAGCAGCCAGCAGCGTGCAAAGCACTGGAGCCAATCTGTGCATTCCAGAAAAACTTGCCTCGCAAACACTTGGAATGGGAGGAAGAATGTCCGGGTTGGGGAGAGAAAGACAAGGGAAGAGCTCTGCATTGTTCCAACCATAACGAGTGGGTCTGGCTTCAATTTAAGGTGGGGGGGGGGGGGGTGTCGGCTGCCAAAAGCCAGTCCCTGGGTTTCGAACAAAATACGAGAATTAAACTGCAGGATGTGGCGGAATGCGAGGCTGCGAGGAACTGGAACAAAGAGAAACGCGGGATAGATAGTGTGCAAAGGGATGGATTGATGGGAAGTGGTGCCAGAGCCAGCAATCCAAGTCACAAAATATCTGGACATCTGAAAGAGTTGATTCCTGAATATTGTTGTCGAGCAATTTAGAATGGCTGTGGATTAGGCCCAAGCCATTGTGGGTACTTACTTACTTACTTAGGCGATCCCTCGCTGGACTTCCCTATGGGTCCATATGTGGCTGTGGAGCCCTATTCTTGACCCGCATCTTCTCCCTTCCACAGTGAAGGCATTGGTTTTCAGGTGGAAGGCGGTCCCGGTTGGAGTTGGCTTGACGCGCCGTCCTCCTGGCACAATTCTCCCTTTCACCTTCCATTCATGCCTCCTCGAATTCTGCAGCACTGCTGGTCACAGCTGACCTCCTGCTGGAGTGCTCAAGGGCCAGGGCTTCCCAGTCTCTCTCAGTGTCTATGCCAGAGTTTTTAATGTTGGCTTTGAGCCCATCTTTCAATCTCTTTTCCTGTCCACCAACGTTCCGTTTTCCGTTCTTAAGTTCAGAGTAGAGCAACTGCTTTGGGAGACGGTGGTCAGGCATCCGGACAACGTGGCCAGCCCAGCGGAGTTGATGTTGGAGGACCATCGCTTCAGTGCTGGTGGTCTTTGCTTCTTCCAGCACACTGACGTTTGTCCGCTTGTCTTCCCAGGAGATTTGCAGGATTTTCCGGAGGCAGCGCTGAGTTGCATGTGACGTCTGTAGACAGTCCACGTTTCGCAGGCATATAGCAGGGCTGGGAGGGGAATGGCTTTATAGACAAGCTCCTTGGTCTCCCTACGGATGTCTCGGTCCTCAAACACTCTCTGCTTCATTCGGGAAAATGCTGTACTCGCAGAGCTCAGGCGGTGTTGTATTTCAGTCTCAATATTGACGTCTCTAGACAGTCCACGTTTCGCAGGCGTATAGCAGGGCTGGGAGGGGAATGGCTTTATAAACAAGCACCTTGGTATCCCTACGGATGTCCCGGTCCTCAAACACTCTCTGCTTCCATCGGGAAAATGCTGCACTCGCAGAGCTCAGGCAGTGTTGTACTTCGGCGTCGATGTTGACTTTGGTGGAGAGGTGGCTGTCAAGGGAGCAGAAATGGTCAACATTTTCTAATGCTACACCATTAAGCTGTATCTCTGGCATTGGGGAGGGGGTGGCTGGTGACTTTGGTTTTCTCAATGTTCACTGACAGGCCAAGCTTCATGTATGCTTCTGCAAAGGTGTTGAGAGTAGCTTGTAGATCTTCTTCTGAATGCGCACAGACGACGTTGTCATCAGCATACTGGGGTTCTACAACAGGTGTTGTTGTAACTTTGGTTTCGGCTTTCAGTCTGCTGAGGTTAAACAGCTTGCCATCTGTCCGATAGATGATTTCCACTCCGCTGGGAAGCTTCCCATCAACAAGGTGAAGTATCATAGCAATGAAGATGGAGAATTGTGGGTAGCTTGGTGAGAAAAGAGAAGCCAATATTGCAAAATAAATCTCACCAAGTTGAAGCAGAAGCCACCAAAATATTTATTTCATTCCAGCTGGAAAGGATGACGATTGCAGTTATTCTGCCAAACCAATCGACATGTCTGCTAGGCAGGTAAATGGATGGCCATCTGTCAGGGGTGATTTGAATGCAATATTCCTGCTTCTTGGCAGAATGGGGTTGGACTGGATGATGGCCCAGGAGGTCTCTTCCAACTCTTTGATTCTATGATTCTATGAGTTGAAAAACTTGGCATTGTACTAAATGTCCTTTGAGCAGTATCTGGCCCCTTAGAGCGCCTCTGGTGTTGCTATAAGAAGCTCCTCCATTGTGCGTGTGGCAGGGCTCAGGTTGCATTGCAGCAGGTGGTCAGTGGTTTGCTCTTCTCCACACTCGCGTGTCGTGGACTCTACTTTGTGGCCCCATTTCTGAAGGTTGGCTCTGCATCTTGTGGTCTGTTCAGCACCTTCCAAGTCGCCCAGTCTTCTGTGTGCCCAGGAGGGAGTCTCTCATTTAGTATCAGCCATGGATTGAGGTGCTGGGTTTGAGCCTGCCACTTTTGGACTCTCGCTTACTGGGGTGTTCCAGCAAGTGTCTCTGTAGATCTTAGAAAACTATTTCTTGATTTAAGTCATTGGCATGCTGATATCCAAACAGACGATGGGCCAAAGATGTCACCGCCTTGGTCCTTTCATTACAGGCTGCTCCTTCCCGGCGGATGTCAGGTGGTGCAATACCGGCTAAGCAGTGTAATGTCTCCAGTGGTGTAGGGCGCAGGCACCCTATGTCTCATTAAGAGCCACATCCACTGTTTTAGCGTGGTGAGATGTGTTGCACATTGGGCGTGCGTACTCAACAGCAGAGTAGCACAGCGCAAGGGCAGATGTCTTCGCTGTGTCTGGTTGTGATCCCCAGGTTGTGCCAGTCAGCTTTTGGATGATGGTATCCTTGAAGGGACTGGCTTTACCATGAAGGAGCTGGGGGTGGCCACGGCCCACAGGGAGCTGTGGCTTGGGCTGGTCCAGTCAACTGGACATTTCTTGATTGTTTTCCTGTTGCCCGCCTCCCTTCCACCGCATTGGCTGAGAGGCCAAAGCAGGGCTCAGGCCACCATTGCCTATCCTGCTGGCTTGCCAAAGTTACGAAGCTGGCTCAGGGAGTGGGCATGGAAACCTTTGAATCTGAAATTGGAAGTGACTGAAAGTTCTTTGGCCACATCATAAGACAGGAACAACAACATACCTGTGCTAGATACATGTGACTATCTATAGACATTTCTCCTTTTTATGTTTTGCATCCCGTTCACTTCACCCAATAATATTATTTTTTTTCTGAAGTTTGCTGTCCACTACATGTTCCCCTGATGAGATCTACAGGTGTGCTTTTCCTTTTTGAGATCCCATGTCCAACGCGTCTAGGCTTCTGTGCCATCCCGTGTGCCAATCTCTCTGCAACCTTCCTCGCAAGCATTTCGTTGTTGGCAAACACTTAGGAGACCGAGCCGCAAAGCTTCAGCCCGGCAGTTTCCCACAGTGATCTGGAGGAGCTCCTTGGCGTTTGCTCCCCCCCGCCCCCGCCCCCAGCACACCACATCCTTTCACAGAAGTCACATGCTGGCATGCATTCCTTTAGCATTAATGCTTCCTCCGGGACTCAGACGTTGCAGAAATATGAGAGCGGGACTTGCATGTGGCAGACATGCTGGGGAAGCCAGCTGTGAGTTCACGGGACGTGCATGCGGAGAAGCAGACCCAAAGAAGACAAGGGAGGAGGAAGGAGCGCATACGGCCCTTCTTCACACTCATGTCTCCCACACACACACACACACACACACACACACACACATATATTGGAGTGGGGGTAGAATACCTTTTTTGTCATTGTATTGTCTAAGGTTTTACTGGGTAGTTGTAGGTTTTCTGGGCTGCCTTGCCATATTTTGGAAGCATTCTCTCCTGACGTTTCTCCCACATCCGATGTCAAGCACCCCCCCCCCCCAAATAAGGGATAGTGACTTATAGTTCTGCAAAGGGCAAGGGCACCGGACTGCACAGTAGTGGGTTAAGTCTTGTTCACATTGCCAAGGCACTGACAACAACAAGGACCCCACAAGGCTTTTGGGGAACGGCTGGATCTTGGGACTTCTGCTCTTCATGAGAGTTGTAGTTTCCCAGGGACCAGCTTCGATCCCAGCGTGGCCGCTCTGTCCAATGTTTTGGACTCACAAGGACATCCTTCCCGCTCATGAACTTCCCTCAAAATGAACTATGGACTCACATTGCTTGGAAATAATTTCTTTATTAAATGTCTCTGGTGGGTGGGATGGAGAAGGGGTGATTGAGATGAATTTCCTACAATTTCTTTATACTTTCCTTCTATGTATTTCCTTCCCAAGTCTGACCCAGCCATGAACTCTTTTGCCCTTTGGGAGGCTGATCAGGGAGCGGCCCGCTGGGCTGGAAAGGCAATCAGGAATCACACAAACACCTATTTACTTGGAACTCACACCTGAACAATGGGACCTGGAGTTACTATTTGACTTTAGGAGGGGGTCATCAGACTGTGGTGAATTGTGGTGAATGAATTAGAACCAGACATCCTGAGGAGTGAGGTGGAATGGGCCTTAAGAAGCACTGCTAACAACAAGGCAGCAGGAGACGACGGGATCCCCGCTGAACTGTTAAAAATCTTGAAAGAGGATGCTGTCAAGGTGATGCATGCCATTTGCCAGCAAATATGGAAAACACAAGAATGGCCATCAGACTGGAAAAAATCAACCTATATCCCCATACCAAAAAAGGGAAATGCGAAAGACTGCGCAAACTTCCGTACAGTGGCCCTTATTTCTCATCATGCTCAAGATCCTGCAAGGAAGAAGACTCCAGCCAGACATGGAGCGAGAGTGGCCAGATGTTCAAGCTGGGTTTAGAAAAGGCAGAGGAACGAGAGACCAAATTGCCAATATCCGGGTGCTGGAGAATGGAGGAAAGCAGGGAGTTTCAGAAAAACATCTTCTTCTGCTTCATTGACTCTTCTAAAGCCTTGGACTGTGTGGATCATAATAAACTGTGGCAAGTTCTTGGTGGGATGGGCATCCCAAGCCCCCTTCCCTCTCTCCTGAGGAATCTGGACAAGGACCAAGTAGCAACAGTCAGAACTGACCACGGAACAGGAGACGGGTTCAAGATTGGGAAAGGCGTACGGCAAGGCTGCAGACTCTCACCCAACCTTTTTAACGTGTATGCAGAACACACCATGCGAGGATGTGCGGGGCTTGACGAATGCAAGGCTGGGGTGAAAATGGCTGGAAGAAACATGCACAACCTCAGATATGCAGATGACACCACCCTGATGGCCGAAAGCGAGGAGGAGCTGAGGAGCCTTCTAATCAAGGTGAAAGAAGAAAGCGCAAAAGCCGGGTTGCAGCTAAACGTCAAAAAAAAAAACCAAGATTATGGCAACAAGAATGATTGACAACTGGGAAATAGAGGGAGAAACCGTGGAGGCCGTGACAGACTCTGTATTTCTAGGCGCAAAGATGAGTGCAGATGCAGACTGTGGCCAGGAAATCAGAAGATGCTTCCTTCTTGGGAGGAGAGCAATGTCCAGTCTCGATCAAAGAGTGAAGAGTAGAGACATCAGACTGGCAACCAAGATCCATTGCCTAGTCAAAGCCATGGTCTTCCCTGTAGTAGTCACCTACGGATGTGAGAGCTGGACCTTCGGGAAGGCCGAGCGAAGGAAGAGAGATGCTTTTGAGCTGTGGTGTTGGAGGAAAGTCCTGAGAGTGCCTTGGACTGCGAGAAGATCCAACCAGTCCATCCTCCAGGAAAGAAAGCCCGGCTGCTCACTGGAGGGAAAGATACTAGAGACAAAGCGGAAGTCCTTTGAATGCCACATCATGAGGAGACAGCAAAGCCTAGAGAAGACAATGATGCTGGGGAAAGTGGAAGGCAAAAGGAAGAGGGGCCGACCAAGGGCAAGACGGATGGATGGCATCCTTGAAGTGACTGGACTGACCTTGAGGGAGCTGGGGGTGGTGACGGCCGACAGGGAGCTCTGGCGTGGGCTGGTCCATGAGGTCACAAAGAGTCGGAGACGACTGAACAAATGAACAACAACAACAATGCCTCTGATCAATGTACTGGTATGCTTGCATGTGAATGATCACTGCAATGGCATCCGCTTCAGCTGAATCGCTCATTAAACCTCGATGCCTCTTCTTCGCCTTGGCAAGAGTCTCATTTCAATTATTAATATCAATAAAATTACTGGAATTAGGCTTCTCTGACGGCTTGCCAAGTACAAGGGACTCTCTTTGGTGCGGTCCTAGAGGTCTCTCTTACTGGGGAGACCCTCCTAAAGTCCGTATTGACTTCATAAGGTTTCACTGGGTAGTTGTAGGTTTTCTGGGCTGCCTTTCCATGTTTTGGAAACATTCTCTCCTGACGTTTCTCCCACATCTATGGCAGGCATCCTCAGAGGTTGAGGGGTTTGTCAGAAAATGGTCAAGTTGGACTTATATACCTTTGGAATGATGTCCAGGGTGGGAGAAAGGACTCTTGTCTGTTGGAGGCACGTTTGAATGGTGCAGCTGGTCACCTTGATAATAATAATAATAATAATAATAATAATAATAATAATAATATTTTTTGGTCATGTCAGGAGCAACTTGAGAAACTGCAAGTCGCTCCCGTTGTGAGAGAATTGACTGTCTGCAAGGATGTTGCCCAGGGGACATTGCCTGGATGATTTGGTGTTTTTATCATCCTTGTGGGAGGCTTCTCTCATGTCCCCTTTGCATGAGGAGCTGGAGCTAATAGAGGGAGCTCATCCACCTCTCCCTGGATTCAAACCTGCGACCTGTCACTCTTCAGTCCTGCCGGCACAGGGGTTTTATAATAATAATAATAATAATAATAATCTTTATTTATACCTCGCCATCATCTCCCCAATGGGGACTCGGGGCAGCTAACATGAGGCCAAGCCCAAAAATGCAATACAACACAATAAAATACAGAATACAGAAAGAAAATTACATCGGAAGATAATTACAATTGTTGTTGTTGTTCATTCGTTCAGTCGTCTCCGACTCTTCGTGACCTCGTGGACCAGCCCACGCCAGAGCTCCCTGTTGGCCGTCACCACCCCCAGCTCCTTCAAGGTCAGTCCAGTCACTTCAAGGATGCCATCCATCCATCTTGCCCTTGGTCGGCCCCTCTTCCTTTTGCCTTCCACTTTCCCCAGCATAATTGTCTTCTCTAGGCTTTCCTGTCTCCTCATGAGGTGGCCTTCAAAGGACTTCCGCTTTCCCTCTAGTCTCCTTCCCTCCAATGAGCAGCCGGGCTTTCTTTCCTGGAGGATGGACTGGTTGGATCTTCTCGCAGTCCAAGGCACTCTCGGAACTTTCCTCCAACACCACAGCTCAAAAGCATCTCTCTTCCTTGGCTCAGCCTTCCCTAAGGTCCAGCTCTCACATCCGTAGGTGACTACTACAGGGAAGACCATGGCTTTGACTAGGCAATGGATCTTGGTTGCCAGTCTGATGTCTCTGCTCTTGACTATTTTATCGAGATTGGACATTGCTCTCCTCCCAAGAAGGAAGCGTCTTCTGATGTCCTGGCCACAGTCTGCGTCTGCACTCATCTTTGCGCCTAGAAATACAAACCCTGTCACGGCCTCCACGTTTTCTCCCTCTATTTCCCAGTTGTCAATCATTCTTGTTGCCATCATCTTGGTTTTTTTGACGTTTAGCTGCAACCCGGCTTTTGCGCTTTCTTCTTTCCCCTTGATGAGAAGGCTCCTCAGCTCCTCCTCGCTTTCGGCCATCAGAGTGGTGTCATCTGCATATCTGAGGTTGTTCATGTTTCTTCCAGCCATTTTCACCCCAGCTTTGCATTCATCCAGCCCCGCACATCCTCGCATGATGTGTTCTGCATACACGTTAAAAAGGTTGGGTGAGAGGATGCAGCCTTGCCGGACGCCTTTCCCAATCTGGAACCCGTCTCCTGTTCCGTGGTCAGTTCTGACTGCGGCTCCTTGGTCCTTGGACAGATTCCTCAGGAGAGAGGGAAGGGGGCTTGGGATGCCCATCCCACCAAGAACTTGCCACCATTTATGATGATCATTCACACAGTCCAAGGCTTTAGAAGAGTCAATGAAGCAGAAATAGATGTTTTTCTGAAACTCCCTGCCTTCCTCCATTCTCTAGCATCCGGATATTGGCACTCTGGTCTCTGGTTCCTCTGCCTTTTCTAAACCCAGCTTGAACATCTGGCCACTCTCTCGCTCCATGTCTGGCTGGAGTCTTCCTTGCAGGATCTTGAGCATTCCCTTCCTGGCATGATGAGAAATAAGGATCACCGCCTTGTTGTGGCGCTGGAGCTTGAGCACCTCAATGATGTCATGAGCGAAACCGTGAAGGGCCACCCAAGACGGGACGGTCGTGGCAGAGAGGTCAGACCAAGCGTGATCCCTGCGGAAGGCAATGGCAAACCACCCCAGTATCCTTGCCAGGAAAACTAAATGGACCAGATTACAACAGCAAAGTAAAATAATAAAGCAAATTCACACAAAATAAAATCGAACAAGATGGGCAGGCCAAATGGACAAGGTGAAATAATAAAATAATAATAATAAAAAAATTAGCATTGAATGCCCTTGCAGCTTCAAAGCCTGGGTGCTTCCTGCCCTTCTGGGCATCTTGCCTAGTTTCCAACAGACCCATTAATAAGCCACGCCCACTCCCGAAGCCACGCCCCACACCCTCCCCTCATTTCTCCAATCCGGCTCCGCCTTCCTATCCTCACGCGCATGCGCGAGTCAGCCTCTCTTTTAGACGGGAACGGAGAGAAAGGATAAGAAGGGGGCGGGGCCACCAGCGAAGCCACGCCTCCTTAAAATTATACCAAACTGACGCCTTCCTTCCCATGCGCATGCGCGCTCCAGAGAGTGTCTTTTTTGACAGGAACGAATAGAGGTAAAACGAGAAGGGGCGGGGCCACAAGGAGACCACGCCCCCTCTCTCCCCTTCATTTCCCTTTTCTAATCCAGAAGCCTTCCTTCTCAGACGCATGCGCACACGCGTGTGTGTATCAATCTTGGAGGGAAACGAGAAGGGGCGGGGCCACAAAGAAACCACGCCCCCTTTCCCTTCATTTCTCTGACTCCTTCCTTCTCAGACGCATGCGCACACGCGAGAGAGTGTCAGTTTTAGAGGGAAACGAGAAGGGGCGGGGCCACAAAGAAACCACGCCCCCGTCCCTTCATTTCCCTGACTCCTTCCTTCTCAGACGCATGCGCACACGCGAGAGAGTGTCAGTTTTAGAGGGAAACGAGAAGGGGCGGGGCCACAAAGAAACCACGCCCCCTTTCCCTTCATTTCCCTGACTCCTTCCTTCTCAGACGCATGCGCACACGCGAGAGAATGTGTGTTACTCTTGGAGGGAAACGAGAAGGGGCGGGGCCACAAGGAGACCACGCCCCCTTTCTCCCCTTCATTTCCTTTTTCTAATCCAGACTCCCTCTTTCTCAGACGCATGCGCACACGCGAGAGAATGTGTGTTACTCTTGGAGGGAAACGAGAAGGGGCGGGACCACAAGGAAACCACGCCCCATTTCCCTTCATTTCCCTGACTCCTTCTTTCTCAGACGCATGCGCACATGCGAGAGAGAGAATGTGTGTCAGTCTTGGAGGGAAACGAGAAGGGGCGGGGCCACGACGAAGCCGTCTTTTTCCTCTCACGCATGCGCGATAGAGAGAGAGAAACGCTTGAGTTCTGAGACAGGAGCGGAAAGTAGGGGGCGGGGCTAGCAAGGAGCGGCCTGCGTGGCAAGCTTCTTAGCGAGGGTCGGGAGCGCGCACGCACGGCGCACGCACGCCTTCTCCTCTCTCTCTCTCGCGAGCGCGCACGCTCCCTGTGAGAAGAGAGTTTGGAGTGCTGCTGGCTCTTGCCCGGAAGGGGGCGGGGGCGCGCGGCGGCGGGGGCGTGCCTCGGGGGCGCGCCTGGGCCTGGAGTTTCCCCCTCAGAGACAGAGAGTGGAAGGGAGCGCGCCTGGGCCTCTCTCTCTCTCTCTCAGCCAGGCCTCTCCGGGCAGGTAAGGCAGGCCTGGCCTCTTAGGCCTCGGCTTCTTTCTTCACCTCAACTCCCTCCCTCCCTTGAGTTCCCCTCACTCCAAAGCCCCCCCTCCCCTTTAAACCCTCGCTGTCAATCATTCCCCCCTCTGAGGGGGGCGGGTCTTCCTCCTTCCCTCCCTCCCCCAAGGACACCCCCGCCCTCAGGAATGCCAATGGAGGGGGATTGTTTACTTCTTTGGGTCTCCCTTTGGGCCCCCTCCACACACCTGTATCCCTTCCACATGGAACTGGGTTACACGCCAGTCTGGACTCAGGTAACTCAGTTCAAAGCAGGCCTCCTGCTACCCCTCTATTCTGCTTTGGTTAGACCACTTTACCTGGAATATTGTGTCCAATTCTGGGCACCACAATTCAAGAGAGATCTTGACTCTAAGCTGGAATGTGTCCAGAGGAGGAGGCAGACTCAAATGATCCAGGGTCTGGAGAACAAGCCCTATGAGGAGCGGCTTAGGGAACTGGGCATGTTTAGCCTGAAGAAGAGAAGGCTGAGAGGAGACATGATGAGGGCCATGTATAAATGTGTGAGAGGAAGCCACAGGGAGGAGGAGGGAGCAAGCTTGTTTTCTGCTTCCTTGGAGACTAGGACGCAATGGGACAATGGCTTCAAACTACAAGAGAGGAGATTCCATCTGAACATGAGGAAGAACTTCCTGGCTGTGAGAGCCGTTCAGCAGTGGAACTCTCTGCCCCGGAGGGAGTGTGGTGGAAGCTCCTTCTTTGGAAGCTTTTAAGCAGAGGCTGGATGGCCATCTGTCAGGGGTGCTTTGAATGCAATATTCCTGCTTTTTGGCAGAATGGGGTTGGACTGGATGAGGGCCCAGGAGGTCTCTTCCAACTCTTTGATTCTATGATTCTGGGTTGCATGGCTGTGTTGAAGGGCCCTGAGTCAGGAATGCCAATGGATGTTGATTGTTTACTCCTTTGGGGCGCCCTGGGTCTCCCTTTGGGCCCCCTCCACACAGCTGTATCCCATCCACATTACAGTTACAATGGAACAGCCACCTGACACAGGGATGCAGTCGTTATATCCAATGGCTGAATCCATGACATTGTTAATCTCTCCAACGTCAGAATGGGAACTGATCAAATCTGGCATGGTGTCATTTCCAGGTGAGTTATGTAAAACTGGGTTAAATGCCAGTCTGGACTCAGGTAACTCTTCCCCTTTCGCCAATCCTTGATTTCCCGGTTTACATGCCTGTGATGAAGGGCCCTGAGTCTACACACATGTATAACCCAGTTCAAAGCAGGCATTGTGGACATTGTGCCTTGATTTCCAGAGTTAGATGCTTGTGATGAAGGTCCCCGAGTCTACACACATGTATAATCCAGTTCAAAGCAGGCATTGTGGACGATCTACCTTGATTTCCAGGGTTAGATGCCTATGATGAAGGCCCCTGAGTCTACACACATGTATAATCCAGTTCAAAGCAGGCATTGTGGACATTGTGCCTTGATTTTCAGGGTTACATAATACAATATTATAATTATAGGTTTTATATTACATGTAATATTACTAATATTGTAGCAATATAATGGTATAGTACAATATAGTAATATATAATACTTATATTGTACTATGCTATATATATATATAGTAAGCCACTCTGAGTCCCCTTCGGGGTGAGAAGGGTGGCATATAAATGCCGTAAATAATAATAATAATAATAATAATAATAATGTGGCTTGGCCGAGCCCAAATACAACAATAAAAACAGCAGCAGCAACAACAACACAATAACTCAAAAAAACAAAAAAACAAAGCAATAACATTAACAACATCTAATGACGCAATTAAAAACAATGGCCGGGCCAAATGTAATAATTCAAATTAAAAAGTGCTGAGCATGGCAAGGTGGGGTGTTTGGAGGGGGATGGGCATATAAATGAATACATGGCTGTGAGAAGGTCCCTCAGTCTACATGGACATATAATCCAGTTCAAAGCAGATCTTGTGGATTTTATATAGCTGTGTGTAATGGGCCTAGTTGTCTAGTTGCCCCTTCTATGCTGCCATATAACCCAGAATATCAAAGCAAACAAAGCACATGATCTGCTTTGAACTGTGTTATACGGCAGCGTAGACTCAGGGCCCTTCCACGCTGCCATATAACAAAGATTATCAAAGCAGATAATCCACATGCTTTGCTTTGAACTGGGTTATATGGCAGTGTATATGAAAAGATGTTCTAAAGAACAGGGAGTCAGGTTGGTGTTCTGCTGCCCTCTCCAACATTAGTACCAAAAAGGTTACGAATCAGTTTTTGGTCAACTTTAGATTTGGTTTGGTTATTTGGGGTGCTGATTCAGAAAATTGCATTGGATAGACCACATCAGCTCCAGTTTCTAATACAGAACACATGCCATCCAGTAGTCGCCATCTGCTCGGCCAGAGAAAACCAGGGACCACTCTCCAACATAAGTACCAAAAGGGTTATGAATCGGTTTTTGGTCAATGTAAGATTGGGTTTGGTTATTTGGGGTGCTGGTTTTGAAAATTGCCTGTGATAGACCACATCGGCTCTAGTTTCTGATACAGAACATATGCCATCCCGTAGTCTGCTCTTCCACAGGGACCACTCTCCAGCATTAGTACCAAAAAGCTTACGAATCAGTTTTTGGTCAACTTTAGATTAGGTTTGGTTATTTGGGGTGCTGATTCAGAAAACTGCATTGGGTAGACCACATCAGCTCAAGTTTCTGCTACAGGACATATGCCACCCAGTAGTCGCCATCTGCTCGCCCACAGAATACCATATTTAATAAACTTCGGCACTATAAGAGGGCTTTGCAAGACCAGACGCTCTCGTTTCTCCCTTTCGCCTTCCGTTAGTTCCTCTTTGAATTCTGCAGCACTGCTGGTCACAGCTGACCTCCAGTTAGAGTGCTCAAGGGCCAGGACTTCCCAGTTCTTAGTGTCTCTGCCACAGTTTTTAAGGAGCAAAGACAAAAGGGATGGATGGGTGGAAGGAAGGAAGGAGAAAGAGAGGGAAGGAGGAGGAAAGAAGGAAAGAATAGAGTGAGTGAGGGAGAAAGAGGCAGGCAAGGAAGGGAGGGAGGAAAGACAAAAGGGATGGGTAGAAGGAAGGAAGGAAGGAAGGAGAAAGAGAGTGGAGGAGGAAAGAAGGAAGGAGGGAGAAAGAGGCAGGTAAGGAAAGGAGGGAGGGAAGGAGGAAGGAAAAAGAGAACAGAGGGAGGAAGAGAAGGATGGATGGAAGGAAGGGTGGAAGTAGTAATGGTGAGGCCGCAGACCATATTTTAGTTCTTGTGGACCACTGGCAGTCCACGAACCACAGGTTGGGAACCACTGGTTTAGAGAGAGGGGGCTGAGCTAGGGTTGTGGACAGAGCTGGGGTGTATTTTGGGGCACACAATCTCCAGTGGGGTTGGCATAATCCTGGGGGTTTGCCACTCTTGCTTTCTTCTTGCCTAAAGTTGGTGAACTTGTTGTCGGACGATTGAGTCACAGGCTTGGAGTAAAGCGTGGCCAGGTTCTGGCAAGAAATGCATACCTGGTGCAATTGTTTTGTCACACACACTCTCACGCACCTTGGAACTGTATCCCATTGACTTCCCCTTCGTCTTAGTCAGAGCTGCGTGGGCCTTTTCGGTGCCGTTCTCTTCATTCCAGGGATGAACTACGAATATGCTCTAGAATCCTTTTTTTGGACCTTGATTTACGAAAAGCCCCTTCTCTTGTGTGCCTACTAAGTGCCTATACAGGAATCTTAACTATGAACACTTAAATATTTGAACATATGTGTCTGCCTTTCCTGTAATCAGAGCACCGACTCAGTATTGTCTGCTCTAAATGGCAGCGGCTCTCCAACTTCCCTTTTTCCTCTGAGATCTTTGCAACTGGCATTGCTGAAGTGTGACCTGGGGATCTCCTGTGTTGCATGTGTTATGGAGATGATCCATGGCTTATCCACCCAAGCAAGTTCTCTAAAGCCTTGGCCACCTCTCATCAAGAAGATTCTCACATCCTGGTGATGTGAGAATCGTGCATCGAAAACAGGGGAGGGAATCATGTGGCCTTCCAGGTAGTGGTGAATGGTACACTTTTGCATTTCTCACCTAGATAATATTTCTGATGGCCTTGGGAACTCCTTTGGCAGAGAAGGCTGAATATCTCTCTGCCTGTCCTTCTCTTCCACCAAAAAACCTTCCTCCAATGTGATTTGCTGGCTGTTTCTGAGACTACAAGCGGGGAGGGGAGAGCAGGTGTGCTCGGCACATGGCAGTGTGGTGCATATGCGCGAGCAAAGAAGAGTGTGTGAGGCTGGAGGGAGGCTCACAAGTCCCTTCAAGGAAGGGGGGAAAGCGCCCTCTCAATGTGGGACTGAGAGTGGCCCGGCAGCAGAAGAAAGAGGAGCAGAGAAAGTTTAGGTATTTTGTAATGCTGTTTATTAGAAAAAATAAAGTGGGGAGGGGAGGCACATGGAGAGCGAGGGAGAGTGCGTGAGGCTGGAGGGAGACTCACAAATCCATTCAAGGAAGGGGAAAAGCGCCCACTCAATGTGGGACTGAGAGTGGCCTGGCAGCAGCGGAAAGAGGAGCCGAAAAAGTTTAGGCAATTTGTAATGCTGTTTATTAGAAAAATTGGGGGAGGAGAGGCACATGGAGAGTGAGGGAGAGCGCATGAGGCTGGAGGGAGACTCACAAATCCATTCAAGGAAGGGGGGGAAAGCGCCCACTCAATGTGGGACTGAGAGTGGCCCGGCAGCAGAAGAAAGAGAAGCAGAGAAAGTTTAGGTAATTTGTAATGCTGTTTATTAGAAAAAGTGGGGGAGGAGAGGCACATGGAGAGTGAGGGAGAGCGCATGAGGCTGGAGGGAGACTCACAAATCCATTCAAGGAAGGGGGGAAAGCGCCTACTCTATGTGGGACAGAAAGTGGCCCAGCAGCATCGGAAAGAGGAGAAGAAGCAGCTTAGGTAATTTGTAATGCTATTTATTAGAAAAAGTGGGAGAGGGGAGAGCAGGTGTGCCCGGCACATGGAGAGCGAGGGAGAGCGCGTGAGACTGGAGGGAGACTCACAAATCCCTTCAAGGAAGGGGGGAAAGCATCCGCTCAGTGTGGGACTGAGAGTGGCTCAGCAGCATCAGGAGGAAGAGCAGAAACAGCTTAGGTAATTTGTAATGCTATTTATTAGAAAAAGAGGAGAAAGGGAGAGCAGGCGTGCTCAGCACATGGAGAGCGTGTGAGGCTGGAGAGAGGCTCACAAATCCCTTCAAGGAAGGGGGAAAAGCATCTACTCAGTGTGGGCCTAAGAGTGTCCCAGCAACATCAGGAGGAGGAGCAGAAACAGCTTTGGTAATTTGTAATGCTATTTATTAGAAAAAGTGGGAGAAGGGAGAGCAGGCGTGCTCAGCACATGGAGAGGGAGGGAGAGCGTGTGAGACTGGAGGGAGACTCACAAATCCCTTCAAGGAGGGGGGGGGGGGAAACATCCGCTCAGTGTGGGACTGAGAGTGGCCCAGCAGCATCAGGAGGAAGAGCAGAAACAGCTTAGGTGATTTGTAATGCTACTTATTAGAAAAAGAGGAGGAAGGGAGAGCAGGTGTGCTCAGCACATGGAGAGCGAGGGAGAGCGTGTGAGACTGGAGGGAGACTCACAAATCCCTTCAAGGAAGGGGGGGGGGAAACATCCGCTCAGTGTGGGACTGAGAGTGGCCCAGCAGCATCAGGAGGAAGAGCAGAAACAGCTTAGGTGATTTGTAATGCTACTTATTAGAAAAAGAGGAGGAAGGGAGAGCAGGTGTGCTCAGCACATGGAGAGCGAGGGAGAGCGTGTGAGACTGGAGGGAGACTCACAAATCCCTTCAAGGAAGGGGGGGGGGGGGAAACATCCGCTCAGTGTGGGACTGAGAGTGGCCCAGCAGCATCAGGAGGAAGAGCAGAAACAGCTTAGGTGATTTGTAATGCTATTTGTTAGAAAAAGAGGAGGAAGGGAGAGCAGGTGTGCTCAGCACATGGAGAGCGAGGGAGAGCGTGTGAGACTGGAGGGAGACTCACAAATCCCTTCAAGGAAGGGGGGGGGGAAACATCCGCTCAGTGTGGGACTGAGAGTGGCCCAGCAGCATCAGGAGGAAGAGCAGAAACAGCTTAGGTGATTTGTAATGCTACTTATTAGAAAAAGAGGAGGAAGGGAGAGCAGGTGTGCTCAGCACATGGAGAGCGAGGGAGAGCGTGTGAGACTGGAGGGAGACTCACAAATCCCTTCAAGGAAGGGGGGGGGGAAACATCCGCTCAGTGTGGGACTGAGAGTGGCCCAGCAGCATCAGGAGGAAGAGCAGAAACAGCTTAGGTGATTTGTAATGCTACTTATTAGAAAAAGAGGAGGAAGGGAGAGCAGGTGTGCTCAGCACATGGAGAGCGAGGGAGAGCGTGTGAGACTGGAGGGAGACTCACAAATCCCTTCAAGGAAGGGGGGGGGGGAAACATCCGCTCAGTGTGGGACTGAGAGTGGCCCAGCAGCATCAGGAGGAAGAGCAGAAACAGCTTAGGTGATTTGTAATGCTACTTATTAGAAAAAGAGGAGGAAGGGAGAGCAGGTGTGCTCAGCACATGGAGAGCGAGGGAGAGCGTGTGAGACTGGAGGGAGACTCACAAATCCCTTCAAGGAAGGGGGGGGGGAAACATCCGCTCAGTGTGGGACTGAGAGTGGCCCAGCAGCATCAGGAGGAAGAGCAGAAACAGCTTAGGTGATTTGTAATGCTATTTGTTAGAAAAAGAGGAGGAAGGGAGAGCAGGTGTGCTCAGCACATGGAGAGCGAGGGAGAGCGTGTGAGACTGGAGGGAGACTCACAAATCCCTTCAAGGAAGGGGGGGGGGGGAAACATCCGCTCAGTGTGGGACTGAGAGTGGCCCAGCAGCATCAGGAGGAAGAGCAGAAACAGCTTAGGTGATTTGTAATGCTACTTATTAGAAAAAGAGGAGGAAGGGAGAGCAGGTGTGCTCAGCACATGGAGAGCGAGGGAGAGCGTGTGAGACTGGAGGGAGACTCACAAATCCCTTCAAGGAAGGGGGGGGGGGGAAACATCCGCTCAGTGTGGGACTGAGAGTGGCCCAGCAGCATCAGGAGGAAGAGCAGAAACAGCTTAGGTGATTTGTAATGCTATTTGTTAGAAAAAGAGGAGGAAGGGAGAGCAGGTGTGCTCAGCACATGGAGAGCGAGGGAGAGCGTGTGAGACTGGAGGGAGACTCACAAATCCCTTCAAGGAAGGGGGGGGGGAAACATCCGCTCAGTGTGGGACTGAGAGTGGCCCAGCAGCTTCAGAAGGAAGTGCAGAAACAGCTTCTGCAATTTGTAATGCTATTTATTAGAAAAAGAGGAGGAAGGGAGAGCAGGTGTGCTCAGCACATGGAGAGCGTGTGAGGCTGGAGGGAGACTCACAAATTCCTTCAAGGAAGGGGGAAAAGCGTCTGCTCAGTGTGGGACTGAGAGTGGCCCAGCAACTTCAGAAGGAAGAGCAGAAACAGCTTAGGTAATTTGTAGTGCTACTTATTAGAAAAAGAGGAGGAAGGGAGAGCAGGCATGCTTGGCACATGGAGAGCGTGTGAGGCTGTAGAGCGGCTCACAAGTCCTTTCAAGGAAGGGGGGAAAGTGTCCGCTCAGTGTGGGACTGAGAGTGGCCCAGCAACTTCAGAAGGAAGAGCAGAAACAGCTTCGGCAATTTGTAATGCTATTTATTAGTAAAAGAGGAGGAAGGGAGAGCAGACGTGCTCAGCACATGGAGAGCGTGTGAGGCTGGAGGGAGACTCACAAATTCCTTCAAGGAAGGGGGAAAAGCGTCTGCTCAGTGTGGGACTGAGAGTGGCCCAGCAGCATCAAGAGGAAGAGCAGAAACAGCTTAGGTAATTTGTAATGCTACTTATTAGAAAAAGAGGAGAGGAAGGGAGAGCAGGCATGCTCAGCACATGGAGAGCGTGTGAGGCTGGAGAGAGGCTCACAAGTCCCATCAAGGAAGGGGGAAAAGTGTCCGCTCAGTGTGGGACTGAGAGTGGCCCAGCAACTTCAGAAGGAAGAGCAGAAACAGCTTCGGCAATTTGTAATGCTATTTATTAGTAAAAGAGGAGGAAGGGAGAGCAGACGTGCTCAGCACATGGAGAGCGTGTGAGGCTGGAGAGAGGCAGTGCTATTTATTAGAAAAAAGTATATATTTCCTTTTGTTTATTAATGTTCCCATTAAGAAATGTATGAGGATGTGGGTGAACTACTACTCCCAAAAACGTGGGTCAATCCTCCCTAAACCCCGGCAGTATGCAAGGTTGGCCATGTTGGGTCAGTGTGCCATGTTCGGTCCAGATCTGTCATTGTTTGAGTCCACAGTGCTCTCTGGATGAAGGAGAGTGGGTCGCACATCTGGGCAAGTGGGTAAAGCGATGGGGTCAGATGCGCGTTTCCTGTGTTCAGATCCCTCCTCATTTTTGGACCTTGCTGTGTGGTCTTCAGGAAGTGGCTGCCCCTCGGCCTAATCTCCTTCCCGGGGGTGTTATGAAAATAAACATATGACACGAGAGCTGGAAAGCATTTTGTAAATCAAAGTGGTGTGGAAACTTTCAATGATAAATGGAAACTTTGCAGGGAGTCTGTGGACCGCCAACTCGTGGAGGGAGAATTAGTTTGGAGCAACGGATCCAGGAGAAGTCGCACAGTGCACGCCGCCGTGCAGACAGGCAGCTCGGCCAGATGCCTTCGTTTTGTTTGTTTGGAGTCTAAGGCAGACCTGATAAACTCCTTACTTACTTAATTACTTACTTAGACGATCCATCATAGCCAAAGGATGATGGTCCTCCAAGGGTAGTGTCTTGGCAGTGGGTCCATAGGTGGCTGTGCAGCCCTATTCTTGATCCGCATGTTTCGGTCAGGGTTGGCTTGATGTGCCTTCTTCGTCTTGGCATGGTTCTTCCTTTCGCCCTCCATTCGTGCCTCTTCCAATTCTGCAGCACTGCTGGTCACAGCTGACCTCCAGTTAGAGCACACAGCTGACCTCCAGTTATAGCACTCAACAGGGCTTCCCTGTTCTCGGTGTCTCTACCACAGTTTTTAAAGGAGGAAAGACAAAAGGGATGGATGGATGGAAGGAAGGAGAAAGAGGAAAGGAGGAGAAAAGAAGGAAAGAATGAAATAAGGAGGGAGGGAGAAAGACAGATAAGGAAGAGAGGGAGGAAAGAGAAATGGGATGGATAGAAGGAAGGAAGGAAGGAGAAAGATGGAAGGAGGAGGAAAGAAGGAAGGAGTGAATGAATGAGGGAGAGAGAGGCAGGTAAGGAAGGGAGGGAAGAAAGACAAGAGGGATGGATAGAAGGAAGGAAGGAAAGAAGGAAGGAGGGAAGGAAAAAGAGAGGGAAGGAGGAGATAAGGAAAGAATGAAGGAGGGAGAAAGAAAGAGGCAGGTAAGGGAGGTCGGAAAGACAGAAGGAATGGATAGAAGGAAGGAAGGAGAAAGAGGGAAGGAGGAGAAAAGAAAGAAAGAAGGAAGGAGGGAGGGAGAAAGAGGAAGGAAAGGAAGGGAGGTAGGGAAGGAGGAAGGAAAAAGCTGGAAGGGAGGGAGGGAGAAAGAAGGATGGAAGTGAATGGAGGGAGAGAGAAAAGATAAAAAGGGAAGGAAGGAGAAAGAGAGAGGGGGATGGAGGGAGGGAAAGAAAGATAAAAGGGTGGAAGGAAGGAAGAAAGGGAAGGATAAAGGAAAGAGAGAACGAAGGAAAGACAAAAGGGAGGGAAGGACGGAAGGAGAAAGAGGGATAGAGGGAGGAAAGGGAAGGAAGGATGAAAGGGTGGAAGGGAAGGAAGGAAGGAGGGAGAAAGAGGTAGGGAAGGAGGAAGGAAAAAGAGTTGGGAGGGAGGGAGAGAGAGAAGGATGGAATGAAGGGTGGAAGTGAATAGAGGGAGAGAGAAAAGACAAAAGGGAAGGAAGGAGAAAGAGAGAGAGAGATGGAGGGAAGGAAGGAAAGGGTGGAAGGAAGGAAGGGAAGGATAAAGGAAAGAGAACAAAAGAAAAACAAAAGAGATGGTAGGAAGGAGATAGAGGGAGGAAAGAGGGAAGGAAGGATGAAAGGGTGGCAGGGAAGGAAGGAAGGAGGGAGAAAGAGGTAGGGAAGGAGGAAGGAAAAAGAGTTGGGAGGGAGGGAGAAAGAGAAGGATGGAATGAAGGGTGGAAGTGAATAGAGGGAGAGAGAAAAGACAAAAGGGAAGGAAGGAGAAAGAGAGAGAGATGGAGGGAAGGAAGGAAAGGGTGGAAGGAAGGAAGGAAGGAAGGGAAGGATAAAGGAAAGAGAACAAAAGAAAAACAAGAGATGGTAGGAAGAAGATAGAGGGAGGAAAGAGGGAAGGAAGGATGAAAGGGTGGAAGGAAAGGAAGGAAGGAAGGAGAAAGAGGGAAGGAAGGAAGGAAGGAAGGAAGGAAGGAAGGGAGGATAGGATGGTGAAAGGATAGGATGGTGAGAGAGAGAGAGGAGGGCCTGAGAAAAGAGCTCCAGGGGCCACATCCGGTCCCCATACCTGCTTTATCTGCTTGTTGGTTAATTTTAGAGTTGTTTGTTTTTGAATGAGGAAGGAAACCTTCCAAATTCAGAAGGCGTCAATTAAGCCTGCATGCCCAGAAACGTTTAGCCTTCTCTTCTCCTTGCATTGTATTTTTTTCCTTTCAAAAGAAGGCAAACTGCTTTGAGTCTGTAGCAACACATTTATGACATGCGCAGCTTTTCCCAGAATAGCTTTCCTGTGAACTTGGTCAACTCAAGGTAGACTCACTCAACCCTTCCTTTTACTCCCGCAGTAAAGATGTATTGTCACCCGAGTAACTTAGGACAGGAAATGGTGCCTTGCTCTGTTGTGATCTGCCTGGTATTTGTTTCGTGCAATTTGTAATAACTGTTGCTATTTTCTTAATGGCAAAATCAATAAAGGAAAGGCAGAAGTGAGGCCTGTAATGTAAACAAGAGAAAAGAGAAGTGGAAAAGGAGCATTGAGCAGACAAGGCCTCCGAAGCACAAACTTTCCAAGATATAAGCCTCATACTACGCACTATTACTATTGAATCTTCTTTCATTTTGAGGTGTCTACCTTAAAAGATTGTCATAATAATGCAGAATAAGAAAGGGAAAGGAAGGGGGAAGAAAAACGCGACAGCACCTTTAAGGCAACTCACTGGTTTTTATTTTTGCATGAGCTTTCGTGGATATACACATAAGCCCACTTCCTTGGATGCAGAACAAAGTGGTATTAAAGCCTCAGGGCATAAAGCATATTTATAAATAAATATAAATTTATAAATATAAATAAAAATGAAGTATTATTATTATTATTATTATTATTATTATAAAGCATTTGTTGGAGTGGGATGGAAAGCAATAGGATCTACAAAGATACCAATCATATTGTTTTCCCTAAGTTCGACATGATTTGCATCTTTCTGGAATCGTATTGCTGGGTTGCTGTGAGTTTTCCAGGCTGCCTGGCCAATATGTTCCAGAAGCATTCTCTCCTGACATTTCGCCTGCATCTATGGCAGGCATCCTCAGGGGTTGTGAGGTCTGTTGGAAACTAGGCAAATGAGGTTTATATATCTGTGGAATATTGTCTAGGGTGGGAGAAAGAATCCTTGTTTGCTTGAGGCAAGTATGAATGTTGCCATTGGCCACCTTGATCAGCATTGAATGGCCTTGCAGCTTCAACGTCTGGCTTCTTACTGCCTGGGGGAATCTACATAGGGACCTTACTTTACTTATTTAGGCGATCCCTCCAGGGTGGGTCCATAGGTGACTGTGGAGGACAATCCTCCAGGGTGGGTCCATAGGTGACTGTGGAGCCCTATTCTTGACCTGCATCTTCTCCCGCATCGGTTTCCAGGTGGAAGGCGGTCCTGGTCAGGGTTGGCTTGACGCGCCTTCCTCTTGGCACGTTTCTCTCTTTCGCCCTCCATTCGTGCCTCTTCAAATTCTGCAGCACTGCTGGTCACAGCTGACCTCCAGCTGGAGCGCTCATGGGCCAGGGCTTCCCAGCTCTCATTGTCTATGCCAGAGTTCTTAAGGTTGGCTTTGAGCCCATCTTCCAATCTCTTTTCCTGCCCCTAGGGACCACCAAACACAGCATTGCCCAAACACGAATCAGTGAACATGAAAAGCACTGCAGGCTGATTCAACCAGCCATAGCAGAGCACCTGATGAACCAACCTGGACACCGCATATTATTGGAGAACACAGAAATGCTGGACCACTCTTGCAGCTTCAATGCCTGATTGCTGCCACTCATAAAACAGGAGAATTCCAGACAGGAAACAATCAGGGCCACCTAACACCTCCCAACAAAGGACCTCTCATCCTTCTCTTCTCCAGGCTTAAGGAGCTGGGCATGTTTTGCCTTCAGAAGAGAAGGCTGAGAGGAGACATGATAGCCATGTATAAATATGTGAGAGGAAGCCACAGGGAGGAGGAGGGAGCAAGCTTCCTTTCTGCTTCCCTGGAGACTAGGACGCAAGGGAACAATGGCTTCAAACTACAAGAGAGGAGATTCCATCTGAACATGAGGAAGAACTTCCTGACTGTGAGAGCCGTTCAGCAGTGGAACTCTCTGTGGTGGAGGCTCCTTCTTTGGAAGCTTTGAAACAGAGGCTGGATGGCCATCTGTCAGGGGTGATTTGAAGGCAATATTCCTGCTTCTTGGCAGAATGGGGTTGGACTGGATGATGGCCCAGGAGGTCTCTTCTAACTCTAGGATTCTAGGATTCTATGAGTTGAAAAACTTGGCATTGTACTAAATGTCCTTTGACCAGAAACTGGCCACTTGGAGTGCTTCTGGTGTTGCTATAAGAAGGTCCTCCATTGTGCGTGTGGCAGGGCTCAGGGTGCATTGCAGCAGGTGGTCAGTGGTTTGCTCTTCTCCACACTCGCGTGTCGTGGACTCTACTTTGGGGCCCCATTTCCGAAGGTTGGCTCTGCATCTTGTGGTCTGTTCAGCACCTTCCAAGTTGCCCAGTCTTCTGTGTGCCCAGGAGGGAGTCTCTCATTTAGTATCAGCCATGGATTGAGGTTCTGGGTTTGAGCCTGCCACTTTTGGACTCTCACTTACTGGGGTGTTCCAGCGAGTGTCTCTGTAGATCTTAGAAAACTATATCTTGATTTAAGTCGTCTCTCCCAACTCTTTGATTCTAGGATTCTATGACCTCATTACACTAGAGAAAGAACCCTTGTCTGCCTGAAGCAAGTGTGAATGTTGTCATTGGCCTCCTTGATTAGCATTGAATGGCCTTGTAGCTTCAAAGCCTGGCTTTCAGCAGAAAGAAGGAAACCATGAAAATGAACAAAATCTGGCTACCAGTATTAAGAAAAAACCCTTTAAAATCAGGACACTAAATAAAGAGGAACACTCAGAAAACGGGGGAATGCCAGACAGGAAACAATCAGGGCTGGATAACACCTCCCAACAAAGGATTCCCCCAGGCATAACTGCTGCAATCTTCGGATGGCTTCCTTCAGCCTCGTCTTGAGATACCGCTTGAGGTTTCCTCGCGATCGTCTTCTGCAGACTCATAAAGAAATTAAGAGAAACGGTAGAGCGAGGTGTGTGTAATGGAATGCAAGGCATGGAAGGTAGTATTTTGGAGTCAGATGTTTCAGACTCGAGAGGCTGCGCACGTTCCTTCCTTTATAGATCCTCCTTGAAAGAGCCGACTTGGAAAGTGCAGATAACTTTGCTTAATATTGATTTTGACACACTGCCCAGAGCGGCTTTGAAATCCTAATTCTCCCCTGGAACTCCACCGGTGTCCCCGCAGCGACTCTCTGGTAACAGCGTGCATTTAATGTCTTCCCTCCCTGCTTTTAAGAACAGACTTCTTAGGGTTTTTAAACTACTTTATCAAGGTAAACATGAGGGTTTTCTCTTCTTGCCTTCGCACAACAAGGCCGGGGCGCCTGGAGAGTTCCCCCGCAATGGCAAGGCCATCCCCACTCGTAATTACCTGCGCTGTAGAGATTCAAAGGAAACAGATGTAAGATGCTTGTCGTAAAAGTGGAGCCTTTTGCACTCCTCAGCATTTTGACACTGAAGGAAATCCCAGAGTTAGCAAAAGTGTGCGTCTCCTGCACTTCAAGGCAAGCTAGACTCGCCGCGCCGAAACTTTTCACTCACTGGTTTCTACTGTAGTCATTCGTGGTGCTTTAATAGCGAGTTTATGGCTTTCTTGAATTCAGTGATTCCCAACCTTATTTTGATCAGGGGCCACTTGACCAGGGACCACTTTGATCAGAGACTACTTTGTCCAAGGACCATTTTGACCAGGGACCACTTGACCAAGGACCACTTGAAAAGGAACCACTTTGACCAGGGACCATTTTGACCAATGACCACTTTGATCAGGGACCACTTTGTCCAAGGACCATTTTGACCAGGGACCACTTGAAAAGGAACCACTTGAAAAGGAACCACTTTGACCAGGGACCACTTTGACCAGGGATCACTTGACCAGGGAGCACTTGAAAAGGAACCACTTCGACCAGGGACCATCTTGTCCCAGGACCATTTTGACCAATGACCATTTTGACCAGGAACCACTTTGACCAGGGACCATTTTGACCAGGGACGTGACCAGGGACAACATGACCAGGGACCACTGGTCCTTGGACAAAGTGGTCCCTGATCAAAATGGTCATTGGTCAAAATGGTCCTTGGACAAGATGGTAATTGGTCAAAGTGGTTCCTTTTCAACCACTTTGACCAATGACCATCTTGTCCAAGGACCATTTTGACCAATGACCATTTTGACCAGGGACCACTTGAAAAGGAACCATTTTGACCAGGGACCATTTTGTCCAAGGACCATTTTGACCAGGGACAACATGACCAGGTACCATTTCGACCAAGGATCACTTGACCAGGGACCACTTGAAAAGGAACCACTTTGACCAATGACCATCTTGTCCAAGGACCATTTTGACCAATGACTATTTTGATCAGGGACCATTTTGACCAGGGGCCACTTTGACCACGGACCACTTGAAAAGGAACCACTTTGAACAGGGACCATTTTGTCCAAGGACCATTTTGACCAGGGACAGCGTGACCAGGAACCACTTTGACCAGGGACCATTTTGTCCAAGGACCACTTTGACCAGGGACCACTTTGTCTAGGGACCATTATTGCCAGGGACCACTTGAAAACGAACCACTTTGACCAGGGACCACTTTGTCCAAGGACCATTTTGACCAGGGACCACTTGAAAAAGAACCACTTTGTCCAAGGACCATGTTGACCCTTTGGATAGCAAAGGGAATGGTGAACCCTCCTGTGGCGTTTGCTTTGCTATCTGTGCCCCTGTTCAGAAGATTTCACTTTCCGTCCCCATGATCATTTGAAACCTCTGACGTGTTGTGGAAACAAGAATTGGTGAGAAAGCTTTGGTGGAGACCCCTTTCCCCCCTGGTAATAACTCTTCCTGGAATGAATTTCCCTTCCGATGGGGTGATCGATTCCTTCCTGTTGTGTCATCCCCATTCTTAACTAGGAGCCTTTAGTAAGTCAGACGCCTGTAACTCCAAGACCGCTTGCGCTGTGGCTCAGTGCCCTCATCTTGCGGAGGTGAAGGATAAATTGATAGACTCGGTGAACTCTTGCCCCGGCCTAGCAATGCTCTTGGAACAGGTGGTGGCCCACTCCCTCCGAAAGGGCTCACGGGCGGGCTTTCCATTGGGAAGAGGGGTGTGTGTGTGTGTGTGTGTGTTTACTCTCCTCTCATTACTTGGGTGGCTCCATCCGAGCGGTCTTGAGAATTCGCTTCACTGAGAAATACCTTTGGAAAAAGCTCCAAGGAGGGACGAGACCCCTGCTGATAGGAAGCCAAACACAAGTGTTGGGGAGCTGGGTTGGTGTTCTCAGACTGTGTGCGCAAGCCGGATTGCCAAGTGACGTGCCGGGGACTGGGACCTGGGCTCCGGCCTCTGAGTCAGCAGTCTGCTCCCGGCTCAAGGGGCTCAGGTTCCCAATTTTCCCCTTCCCTTTGAGCCAACGGCTGTCCTCCTCCGTACGGCTGAGCATGCATGTGTGCCATGGAGGAAGGGGAGGGAAGCCTTTGCAGGAGGAAGGCTGGCTTCTGTTTTCTTGAAAGCGGAAAACATTGAGTGCTCATTAACTCTATAAACAGGACAATTAACTAGACACTGAGAAACCAGAGAAAACTCTTGGCTTCTGTTTTGGTTTTTGCTTCTTAGGATCCTAGGACTTGTATCTGTTCTAATAACAACAACAACAACAACAACAATAATAATATCACACAGTCCTAGATGTTTGGGAAGTTTTCGACTTGTGGTTTTGTGATACAAAGTCCAGCATATAGATCTCATTTGCTGTGACATGTTGTGTTTTTGTGTCATAAACAGGACAATTAACTAGACACTGAGAAACCAGAGAAAACTCTTGGCTTCTGTTTTGGTTTTTGCTTCTTAGGATCCTAGGACTTGTATCTGTTCTAATAACAACAACAACAACAACAATAATAATATCACACAGTCCTAGATGTTTGGGAAATTTTCGACTTGTGGTTTTGTGATACAAAGTCCAGCATTTCGATCTCATTTGCTGTGACATGTTGTGTTTTTGTGTCATAAACAGGACAATTAACTAGACACTGAGAAACCAGAGAAAACTCTTGGCTTCTGTTTTGGTTTTTGCTTCTTAGGATCCTAGGACTTGTATCTGTTCTAATAACAACAACAACAACAACAATAATAATATCACACAGTCCTAGATGTTTGGGAAATTTTCGACTTGTGGTTTTGTGATACAAAGTCCAGCATTTCGATCTCATTTGCTGTGACATGTTGTGTTTTTGTGTCATAAACAGGACAATTAACTAGACACTGAGAAACCAGAGAAAACTCTTGGCTTCTGTTTTGGTTTTTGCTTCTTAGGATCCTAGGACTTGTATCTGTTCTAATAACAACAACAACAACAACAACAATAATATCACACAGTCCTAGATGTTTGGGAAGTTTTCGACTTGTGGTTTTGTGATACAAAGTCCAGCATATAGATCTCATTTGCTGTGACATGTTGTGTTTTTGTGTCATAAACAGGACAATTAACTAGACACTGAGAAACCAGAGAAAACTCTTGGCTTCTGTTTTGGTTTTTGCTTCTTAGGATCCTAGGACTTGTATCTGTTCTAATAATAACAACAACAACAACAACAACAACAACAATAATAATAATATCACACAGTCCTAGATGTTTGGGAAGTTTTCGACTTGTGGTTCTGTGATACAAAGTCCAGCATATAGATCTCATTTGCTGTGACATGTTGTGTTTTTGTGTCATAAACAGGACAATTAACTAGACACTGAGAAACCAGAGAAAACTCTTGGCTTCTGTTTTGGTTTTTGCTTCTTAGGATCCTAGGACTTGTATCTGTTCTAATAATAACAACAACAACAACAACAACAACAACAATAATAATAATATCACACAGTCCTAGATGTTTGGGAAGTTTTCGACTTGTGGTTCTGTGATACAAAGTCCAGCATATAGATCTCATTTGCTGTGACATGTTGTGTTTTTGTGTCATAAACAGGACAATTAACTAGACACTGAGAAACCAGAGAAAACTCTTGGCTTCTGTTTTGGTTTTTGCTTCTTAGGATCCTAGGACTTAGAATCATAGAATCATACAATCAAAGAGTTGGAAGAGACCTCATGGGCCATCCAGTCCAACCCCATTCTGTCAAGAAGTAGGAATACTGCATTCAAAGCACCCCTGACAAATGGCCATCCAGCCTCTGCTTAAAAGCTTCCAAAGAAGGAGCCTCCACCACACTCCCTCCGGGGAAGGCAGAGAGTTCCACTGCTGAACGGCTCTCACAGTCAGGAAGTTATAGAATCTTAGAATCAAAGAGTTGGAAGAGACCTCCTGGGCCATCATCCAGTTCAACCCCTTTCTGCCAAGAAGCAGGAATATTGCATTCAAATCACCCCTGACAAATGGCCATCCAGCCTCTGCTTAAAAGCTTCCAAAGAAGGAGCCTCCACCACACTCCCTCCGGGGCAGAGAGTTCCACTGCTGAACGGCTCTCACAGTCAGGAAGTTATAGAATCTTAGAATCAAAGAGTTGGAAGAGACCTCCTGGGCCATCATCCAGTTCAACCCCTTTCTGCCAAGAAGCAGGAATATTGCATTCAAATCACCCCTGACAAATGGCCATCCAGCCTCTGCTTAAAAGCTTCCAAAGAAGGAGCCTCCACCACACTCCCTCCGGGGCAGAGAGTTCCACCACTGAACTGCTCTCACAGTCAGGAAGTTCTTCCTCATGTTCAGATGGAATCTCCTCTCTTGTAGTTTGAAGCCATTCTTCCATTGCATCCTAGTCTCTCTCCAGGGAAGCAGAAAGGAAGCTTGCTCCCTCCTCCTCCTCCCTGTGGCTTCCTCTCACATATTTATCCATGGCTATCATCATGTCTCCTCTCAGCCTTCTCTTCTTCAGGCTAAACATGCCCAGCTCCTTAAGCCGCTCCTCATAGGGCTTGTTCTCCAGACCCTTGATCATTTTAGTCGTTCTCCTCTGGACACATTCCAGCTTGTCAATCTCTCTCTTGAATTGTGGTGCCCAGAATTGGACACAATATTCCAGATGTGGTCTAACCAAAGCAGAATAGAGGGGTAGCATGACTTCCTTAGATCTAGACACTAGGCTCCTCTTGATGCAGGCCAAAATCCCATTGGCTTTTTTTGCCGCCACATCACATTAGAACTTGTATCTGTTCTAATAACAACAACAACAACAACAATAATAATATCACACAGTCCTAGATGTTTGGGAAGTTTTCGACTTGTGGTTTTGTGATACAAAGTCCAGCATATAGATCTCATTTGCTGTGACATGTTGTGTTTTTGTGTCAGCAAAATCATAATATAATAATAATAATAATAATAATAGTGTGGTTTTCTGGCATTGTATATTTCTGCCGCTTCTGTGATGGTTCATTTGTATTTTTTAAATATCTTTATTGAATTTGCTGTGACAAATATAAAATCAAGAAAAGAAGAAAAAAGAGAAAGAAGGAAAAAATCATTATAAAGAAGAAAATAGAAAGAAAGAAGAGAGAAAAAATAGAAGAAGAAAAAAAGAAAGACCCCCCCCCCCCCAAAAAAAAATTTTTTTTGAAGATCTTCATGACTTCCTGAGTATCGTGATGGGGGCGTTCTCCATTTCTCTTTCTTCTCTTCCTCTTTTTTTAAGAAAAACTTCTCTCCTTCTTTCTTCAGGGGGTTATTTACATTAATTTAAATTATTGTCTTGTATTTTTTCTCTTTTAAGTAGTGACTTTTTTCCCCAATTTGTGTCTTCTTCTTTTTATCCTGGGCGTCGACCGAGCCAGTATAGACTTCGTTTTGGTTTGCTTCTCCATAGTGCTAATGGGTTAGTTGCTCTTAGTTCCACTCCTGACTTGGATCTGCGCGCATCATTCAGAAATACATCACACAGTCCTAGACGCTGGGGAAGTGTTCGACTTGTGATTTTGTGATACGAAATCCAGCAGAGAGATCTCAATGGCTGTGGCTCACAAATGGAACTCTGAAGAAGGAGACAAAGGAGGGCCTGATTCTGGCAGCCCAAGAACAAGCCATTAGAACCAAGGCCATCCAAGCCAGAATTGAAAAGTCAGCGACAGATCCCAAGTGTAGACTCTGCAAGGAAGCAGATGAAACAAGAGATCCCATCCTCAGCTGTTGCAAGAAGATTGCGGACAGACTCCAAGCAGAGGCACAACACCCTTGCTCAGATGATCCATTGGAACTTGTGCCAAAAATGCCATCAAAGCCAGAATTGAAAAGTCAATGACAGATCCCAAGTGTAGACTCTGCAAGGAAGCAGATGAAACAATAGATCCCATCCTCAGCTGCTGCAAGAAGATTGTGGACAGACTCCAAGCAGAGGCACAACACCCTTGCTCAGATGATCCATTGGAACTTGTGCCACAAATGCCATCAAAGCCAGAATTGAAAAGTTGACGACAGATCCCAAGTGTAGACTCTGCAAGGAAGCAGGTGAAACAAGAGATCCCATCCTCAGCTGCTGCAAGAAGATCGTGGACAGACTCCAAGCAGAGGCACAACACCCTTGCTCAGATGATCCATTGGAACTTGTGCCACAAATGCCATCAAAGCCAGAATTGAAAAGTCAATGACAGATCCCAAGTGTAGACTCTGCAAGGAAGCAGATGAAACAATAGATCCCATCCTCAGCTGCTGCAAGAAGATCGCGGACAGACTACAAGCAGAGGCACAACACCCTTGCTCAGATGATCCATTGGAACTTGCGCCACAAACACCATCTGCCTGCCACAAAGAACTGGTGGGATCACAAGTCAGAAAAAGTTATAGAGAATGAACACGTCAAGCTCCTGGAACATGGCCAGGCAGCCCCGAAAACTCACAGCAACCCACTGCATAAAGTACTTCCTACATCAGAAAACTGTATGGTTAGTGCAGAAGTTGATAGAGCTTCGTTCCTTTCTTTTTGACTTAGCAAACCACACTTAATCAGTTTGAAAAATCTTAAGTGATGACTTTCAGCTCTTAGAGGATTAAGAAGCAGGGCTGCTTTGGGTGGCAAGCTGTATACATTAAAGTCATTCCTCGGCAGTAAACGTTCCCTGTTACCATAATCATTGCACTTAGTGTAAGTGCTTCTTGGGTGGATATTAAAGATCTCTTAATCTTTCTGTTATTTATAGGATAATTTTTTAACTTACTGCTTTCGCAGGTCAATTACTCCAATTTATAACATCTTGTCAACCATAAGAACATGACCACCTAATAATATACATTTTTGATTTGACCTTCCAAGGTTGGTTCTTCGCCAACAGAGATTTAATTTTGCTTGTTTGATGTTCCCCACCATATCTATGAGGATCTGCATTTACAGAAAGTGGACTTTGGAACATTTTGGAGCATTAACCAGAGGGAAAGACCGCATTCAGCGACAGTGTTTGCTTCTACGAATGGTGCAGTACTGTAATCTCTAGATCAGGGATTTCTAACTTTCTGTTGTGGTTCAGTCACAGACTGAAGACGAGGGGATTGTTCAGTCAGAGGTTGTGAGGGATGATGGGCTTTCCAGTGTGGGAAATGAAGGGATTTTGGATCATGATTCTGTGACTCCCAGGTCTTTGGGTGCGCTGCAATGCTCCAGTGGGATTCCTTCCTTCCCAGGTAATAATCCTCAGAGCTCGGGATGCTTGTCTGTTCTTGAGGTGAAGGGATATGTCTGTGTTTTAGATGGATTAGGGATCAGCTGGTTTTCCCTGTAATAGGCAGTAAGGGCACCTAGAGCTTCGGAGAGCTTCTGTTCAACCATCTCAAAGCTCCCTGCTTGAGCAGTAATGGCACGATCATCAGCATAGATGAAACTCTCTGTCCCTTCTGGTAGTGGCTGGTCATTTGTGTAGATGTTGAACATGGATGGAGTGAGCACGCTCCCCTGAGACAGGCCGTTCTTCTGTTTCCGCCATCTGCTTCTCTGGCCCTGGAACTCAACAAAAAAGCTCCTGTTTTGTAGCAGGTTTCCTATGAGGCGGGTGAGGTGGTCGTCCTTTGTGATATTATACATTTTTCTCAGGAGGAGGCAGTGGTTCACAGTCTCATAGGACTAAGATGACCGTATGATTCGAATCTAATGGGCAGCTTAATTTTGGAGAGGGAATTTGGCCAAAGGAGGTGAGCATTAGATTCGAATAAAGAGGGTAGTTCCAGGATCCAACGTGAAGCTCTCTGTGGCACGCTGCACTCAAGGATATTGTCGAAGTTGCTGTCCTCCAAACACAAGCACCAGTTTTTCAACTGCAAAGGAAGGAAAATATCAACCAAGCGCACTCCTTGGGGGACTTATTAGATCCTCAAAGAGCCACAGCGATTGCAAAAACCTGCTTCTGCCAGCAGAAGCTTCATCTTGCATGGAGGATACAAGGGAAAAACTATAAGAGGAAAACCCTAAAGATTACACTTCAACGTTCTCCGATAATTGAAGGAAAGCAATGCGGTAGCTTCGCCTCTTTGCCCCAGCTGGGCTAGTCTGTTCCACCCCCTTAAAACCTCCAAGCATTGCAGAAATGTAAAAATTAGATGCTGGGCAAACACTGACATTTTGACCACAGAATCCATCTTTTTCTATGCCTTCCCTCGGACCCAAAGTAAGAAATACTGTCGTATTGGGAAGGTGGTTTTAGCTTTCTTTGGCTCTCAGAGGAATGACAACTGTTTTAAACTGAGGAATCGCCCACCTTGAACTGAAAATGTGATCTCACATGTTGGAAAAGAAGAAAACAACAAAAGGGAGACCATGCAATCGCAGAAAGCCCTTCGGTTTTGCTCAAAGCTATCTTTAGTCAAACAGGATGTGTGCGGATGAGATAAACAACCCTCTCTACGGGACGACGGCAGTGAGATTCCAGCCATTCCCACAGATCTGACCATACTCCCACGTGAAAAATTGTTTCGCCCAGACTTCTGCATTCATTTAGACTCGAGGAAGCCACAGAAGCGAGGAAAGTTTCAGCAGAATGCACTCAAAACGGAATGCAACTCGAAAATATTACGCTTTTGTTTATTTATTAGGACTCAGGACAGCTACCAACACGCACCATTCAGTGCCGAACAGTAAAAACAAAGCATAACATACATTTAGTAAAGGTAAAGGTTTTCCCCTGACATGAAGTCCAGTTGTATCCGACTCTGGGCGTTGGTGCTCATCTCCATTTCTAAGCCAAAGAGCCAGTGTTGTCCATAGACACCTCCAAGGTCATGTGGCCATTGGCATGACTGCATGGAGTGTCGTAATAATAATAATAATAATAATAATAATAATAGTGATGGCATGATCATCAGTGTAGATGAGGCTCCCTGTCCCTTCTGGCAGTGGCTGGTCAGTTATGTAAATGTTAAGTATTGATGGAGCAAGCACACTCCCCGGAAGCAGGCCGTTCTTCTGTTTCCGCCATCTGCTTCTCTGACCCTGGAACTCAACAAAAAAGCTCCTGTTTTGTAGCAGATTTTCTATGAAGCGGGTGAAGTGGTCGTCCTTTGTGATATTATACATTTTTCTCAGGAGGAGGTGATAATTTACAATATCCTAAGATGCTGTCTATGAAGACGGCTCCTGTAATCTGTGTAGGACACCTGATCTTTGGATCAGTGTATATTTTGAGGTGGAAGCCTTTGTTCTTCTGGATGTTGCTGGACTCCAGTTGCCATTATCTGCCATCGTTGGCCATCCTGGGAATGGCTGACACGAGGTGTAAATGGACCATAGCAGAATGTATGGTTTGGCTATAGTATCGAGCAGACACTCAACAAAAAATTGGGTGCCCTAACAAATGTGTGAACATTCTGCGGCTCCTCCATGATGACAACAGTCTTGGACAGCAGTGGCTCCCAAAGTGACCCATTTAAGGTGGAATCAGGTGTCAAACAGGGATGTGTTATTGCCCCAACTTTATTGTCCATCTCCATTGCTATGATACTTCACCTTGTTGATGGGAAGCTTCCCACCGGAGTGGAAATCATCTATCGGACAGATGGCAAGCTGTTTAACCTCAGCAGACTGAAAACCAAAAGCAAGGTTACAACAAAATCTGTTATAGAACTCCAGTATGCTGATGAGAACGTCGTCTGTGCACATTCAGAAGAAGACCTACAAGCCACACTAAACACCTTCACAGAAGCGCATACAAGCAGCTTGTAGGGCTGGGCAATCACGGAAAAATTTGTTTCTATACTCGATTCGTTTTTAGGGGGTTTTTGCGTTTCGATTTTTAAAAGAATTCTGAAATTTTTCTTTTAAAAAGTTCGAAATTTACGAAATTTCGGAAATTATGAAACAATTACGAAACAATTATGAATCGATTTGTTAATGGCGGGTGCGACCGCGCAATACGCTTAAAAAAACCTCCAAATGGGACAAGGGGAACTTCTGAAGCTTCCCTCTCCCTCTGTTGTTGACTGTTGGTGTGATAATTATATATTTTTTTCACTGATAAAACAAACAACAACTATAAAACTTGCACCAGACATGCGGAAATAATAACGAAACAATTTTGAAACGATTTCAAAACAATTACGAAACGAATTGAAAAATTTGTTTCAATTTTTAGTTGCTCCTGAATGGTTCAATATCGCTTCATTATAAAAAAAAATAATGAATTAATAACGAATTACGAAATTAACGAACGAAACCGCCCAGCCCTAGCAGCTTGGCCTGTCATTAAACATTGAGAAAAACGAAGTGCTGTTCTAGGGAGACCAAGGGGGTCATTGATAAAGCTATTCCCCTCCCAACCCTGCTCTACGCCTGCGAGACGTGGACTGTCTACAGACGTCACATGCAACTCCTGGAACGATTCCATCAGCGCTGCTTCCGGAAAATCTTGCAAATCTCCTGGGAAGACAAGTGGACAAAGGCCAGCGTGCTGGAAGAAGCAAAGACCACCAGCATTGAAGCGATGCTCCTCCGCCATCAACTCCGCTGGGCCAGCCACGTTGTCCAGATACCCAACTACCGTGTCCCAAAGCAGTTGCTCTACTCCAAACTCAAGAACGGAAAATGGAATGTTGGTGGGCAGGAAGAGAGATTTAAAGATGGGCTCAAAGCCAACCTTCAAAACTCTGGCATAGATACCTATCCGACCGCATCTCGACCTACGAGCCCACCAGGACTTTGAGATCTTCCGAGGAGGCCCTGCTCTCGATCCCGCCTGCTTCACAGGCACGGCTGGCGGGGACGAGAGATAGGGCCTTCTCGGTGGTGGCTCCTCGGCTGTGGAACGCCCTTCCCGTGGACATCAGACTGGCTCCTTCCCTGATGATATTCCGCAGGAAATTAAAGACCTGGTTGTTCAAAAAGGCGTTCAAACAAGAAGTGCAATGATTGGTAATGACTATAGGATTGGAACAGAGGAAATGATACTGGATTGTGGTTTGGACGATGAGACGACGCGGAATGGCTTTCGTAGTAATGATGATGTTTTTGATGATGATGTTCTTGTTTAATGCTGGATGTGGATTTTATATTATGTCTTGAATTTGAATTTTGTTCTTTCTATGTTGTACACCGCTGTGAGTCGCCCCCGGGCTGAGAACAGCGGTATAGAAACAAAGCAAATAAATAAATAATAGACACTGAGACCTGGGAAGCCCTGGCCCTTGTGTGCTCCAGCTGGAGGTCAGCTGTGACCAGCAGTGCTTTGGAGTTTGAAGAGGCACGAATGGAGGTCAAAACAGAGATAGGTGCCAAGAGGAAGGTACATCAAGCCTACTGCGGGAGAAGATGCAGATCAAGAATAGGGCTCCACGGTCATTTACGGACCCACCGACAGAACACCGACCTTGGAGGACCATCATCCTCAGACTACGTGGCATCGCCTAAGTAAGTAAGGACTCCAGTTGCCATCATCTGCCATCATTGGCCATCCTGGGAATGGCTGACACGAGTTGTAAATGGACCATAGCGGAATGTATGGTTTGGCTCTAGTAGCGAGCTGACACTTTCCTCTAATCCCTGTCCAAAGATGGACTAGTCTGCTGTTTCCAATCTGTCTGGAAAAGTCTTGGATTGTGTAGTTGAGCAGCTAAGAGCAGACGGATTCTCAAGCGTCTTTCCAGGTTTTTGGTTCCTCTTGATATGGCTTCTTTGAACTTGTCCTCCTCGGAATAGAAACTTGGCTCATTTGCAGAGCTGCTGCCCTTCCAACGCATATTTATTCTGTATCCCTCGGACTGATATTGATCACTCACTCTCCCTACAAAGCCAGGTTAATACAACTTTATTTCTCAATACTTGAGAAATTGCTTCATTAAGATATACAGCCAACAAAGCTAGTCTGCTCCCGCGTGTTGCTACAAGGCATTTTAATGGCTTACTAGGATTATTTCATATAGATATGTTAATCTCAGCAAGACATATATGACATTTTGGTGTTGACATTTCTGCTAGGCTCGCACTCTCAAACCCTTACTAGGGTTCTGCTTTGCGCTTAAGAGAGAAGGATGGATTTTGCAAAAGAAAAGACAGTTTCATCCTAGATGTCAGTGTTTCCTCCACCACAGACATCCCACTGTTTCTGACTCTCTCCATTGGTGTGGAATTTGGATGATCCCTTAACCCTTTCCTATTCTTTCTATGACACACAGCAAACAGAGGAATTGATCAGTAACTGAACATACTAGAGAGATGTAGGGAGAATACACCATGATTTATAGGAGTTGTAGGTCCTGGGACGTATAGTTCACCTGTAATCTAAGAATTGCACTCTGAACTCCACCAATACTGGACCTGGACCTCACTTGGCAATTTTTGTGAATTCGAACATACTAGAGAAATGTAGGGAGAATTCACCATGATTTATAGGAGTTGTAGGTCCTGGGAGGTATAGTTCACCTGCAATCTAAGAACTGCACTCTGAACTCCACCAATGCTGGACCTGGACCTCACTTGGCAATTTTTGTGAATTCGAACATACTAGAGAGATGTAGGGAGAATTCACCATGATTTATAGGAGTTGTAGGTCCTGGGACGTATAGTTCACCTGTAATCTAAGAATTGCACTCTGAACTGCACCAATACTGGACCTGGACCTCACTTGGCAATTTTTGTGAATTCGAACATACTAGAGAGATGTAGGGAGAATTCACCATGATTTATAGGAGTTGTAGGTCCTGGGACGTATAGTTCACCTGTAATCTAAGAATTGCACTCTGAACTCCACCAATACTGGACCTGGACCTCACTTGGCAATTTTTGTGAATTCGAACATACTAGAGAAATGTAGGGAGAATTCACCATGATTTATAGGAGTTGTAGGTCCTGGGAGGTATAGTTCACCTGCAATCTAAGAACTGCACTCTGAACTCCACCAATGCTGGACCTGGACCTCACTTGGCAATTTTTGTGAATTCGAACATACTAGAGAGATGTAGGGAGAATTCACCATGATTTATAGGAGTTGTAGGTCCTGGGACGTATAGTTCACCTGTAATCTAAGAATTGCACTCTGAACTGCACCAATACTGGACCTGGACCTCACTTGGCAATTTTTGTGAATTCGAACATACTAGAGAGATGTAGGGAGAATTCACCATGATGTATAGGAATTGTAGGTCCTGGGACGTATAGTTCACCTGTAATCTAAGAACTGCACTCTGAACTCCACCAATGCTGGACCTGGACCTCACTTGGCAATTTTTGTGAATTCGAACATACTAGAGAGATGTAGGGAGAATTCACCATGATTTATAGGAGTTGTAGGTCCTGGGATGTATAGTTCACCTGCAATCTAAGAACTGCACTCTGAACACCACCAATGCTGGACCTGGACCTCACTTGGCAATTTTTGTGAATTCGAACATACTAGAGAGATGTAGGGAGAATTCACCATGATTTATAGGAGTTGTAGGTCCTGGGATGTATAGTTCACCTGCAATCTAAGAACTGCACTCTGAACTCCACCAATACTGGACCTGGACCTCACTTGGCAATTTTTGTGAATTCGAACATACTAGAGAGATGTAGGGAGAATTCACCATGATTTATAGGAGTTGTAGGTCCTGGGATGTATAGTTCACCTGCAATCTAAGAACTGCACTCTGAACTCCACCAATGCTGGACCTGGACCTCACTTGGCAATTTTTGTGAATGAATTTGGTGTATCTCCTTGTATTTCTGTTGAAAGATTAATCTTGCTGACTAAAGACAGGAATGTAAACATGAGCTGGGCGGATAATTCATTTCAAACAGGATGGGAAGCTTGCCACAAATATTTAAATATAGACTAGTTCCGTTTGTTTCATTGACATCCAGAGTGGGCCAGCTCTCATTAACTCTACATTTGTTGACTTATGGTAGAGAATAGCAGATTTCAAAAGCTGTGGCTTCATTATTTTATTTTAATTAACATCTGTTGTTGACCTAAAGATGGAGAAATTGGTTCTGGGAATTCTTGCCCACATATGCGCACCACGCTGCCATGTGCCAAGCATGCCTGCTCTCCCTGCTTGGCTGGCCAATCACAGCGGAGGAGGGCTTTTGGTGGGAGGATTTGCCACCTGCTTATTGGCGCAAGCCTCCCTCCAGCCTTGCATGCTCTCCCTTGCCCGCACATGTGCACCACGCTGCCATGCTCCGAACATGCCTGCTCTCCCCGCTTGGCTGAGAGACCAGGCAATCACAGCGGAGGAGGGCTTTTGGTGGGAGGATTTGCCATCAGCTTGTTGGCACAAGCCTCCTTCCAGCTTCACATGCTCTCCCTTGTCCGCACATGTGCACCATGCTGACATACCCCCAGCATGCCTGCTCTCCCCGTTTGGCTGAGAGGCTGGCCAATCACAGCAGAGGGGGCTTTTGGTGGGAGGATTTGCCATCTGCTTTCGAGCGCAAGCCTCCCTCCACACTCACACGCTCTCCCTTGTCCGCACATGTGCACCACGCTGCCATACCCTGAGCATGCCTGCTCTCCCCGCTTGGCTGAGAGGCTGGCCAATCACAGCGGAGGAGGGTGGAAGGATTTGCCATCTGCTTGCGAGCCTCCCTCCAGCCTCACACACTCTCCCTTGTCTGCACATGTGCACCACGCTGCCATGCCCCGAGCATGCCTGCTCTTGCCATCTGCTTGCGAATGCAAGCCTCCCTCCAGCCTCGCACACTCTCCCTTGTCCACACATGAACGCCACATTGCCATGCCCCGAGCATGCCTGCTCTCCCCACTTGGCTGAGAGGCCGGGCAATCACAGCGGAGGAGGGCTTTTGGTGGGAGGATTTGCCATCAGCTTGTTGGCACAAGCCTCCCTCCAACCTTGCACATTCTCCCTTGCCCGCACATGTGCACCATGCTGCCATGCCCGAAGCATGCCTGCTCTCCCCGCTTGGCTGAGAGGCCGGCCAATCACAGTGAAGGAGGGCTTTTGGTGGGAGGATTTGTCATCTGCTTGTTGGCACAAGCCTCCCTCCAGCCTCACACGCTCTCCCTTGTCTGCACATGTGCATGCACCACGCTGCCATGCCCTGAGCATGTCTGCTCTCCCTGCTTGGCTGAGAGGCCGGGCAATCACAGCGGAGGAGGGCTTTTGGTGGGAGGATTTGCCATCTGCTTGTTGGCGCAAGCCTCCCTCCAGCCTTGCACACTCTCCCTTGCCCGCACATGTGCACCACGCTGCCATGTCCTGAACATTCCTGCTCCTTGCTTGGCTGAGAGGCTGGGCAGTCACAGCGGAGGAGGGCTTTTGGTGGAAGGATTTGCCATCTGCTTGTTGGCACAAGCCTCCCTCCAGCCTCACACGCTCTCCCTTGTCTGCACATGTGCATGCACCACGCTGCCATGCCCTGAGCATGTCTGCTCTCCCTGCTTGGCTGAGAGGCCGGGCAATCACAGCGGAGGAGGGCTTTTGGTGGGAGGATTTGCCATCGGCTTATTGGCGCAAGCCTCCCTCCAGCCTTGCACGCTCTCCCTTGCCCGCACATGAGCACCACGCTGCCATGCCCCGAGCATGCCTGCTCTCCCCGCTTGGCTGAGAGACCGGGCAATCACAGCGGAGGAGGGCTTTTGGTGGGAGGATTTGCCATCGGCTTATTGGCGCAAGCCTCCCTCCAGCCTTGCACGCTCTCCCTTGCCCGCACATGTGCACCACGCTGCCATCCTCCGAGCATGCCTGCTCTCCCCGCTTGGCTGAGAGACCGGGCAATCACAGCGGAGGAGGGCTTTTGGTGGGAGGATTTGCCATCGGCTTATTGGCGCAAGCCTCCCTCCAGCCTTGCACGCTCTCCCTTGCCCGCACATGTGCACCACGCTGCCATGTCCTGAGCATGCCTGCTCTCCCCGCTTGGCTGAGGCGCTGGCCAATCATAGCGGAGGAGGGCTTTTGGTGGGAGGATTTGCCATCTGCTTATTGGCACAAGCCTCCCTCCAGCCTTGCACGCTCTCCCTTGCCCGCACATGAGCACCACGCTGCCATGCCCCGAGCATGCCTGCTCTCCCCGCTTGGCTGAGAGACCGGGCAATCACAGCGGAGGAGGGCTTTTGGTGGGAGGATTTGCCATCGGCTTATTGGCGCAAGCCTCCCTCCAGCCTTGCACGCTCTCCCTTGCCCGCACATGAGCACCACGCTGCCATGTCCTGAGCATGCCTGCTCTCCCCGCTTGGCTGAGGCGCTGGCCAATCATAGCGGAGGAGGGCTTTTGGTGGGAGGATTTGCCATCTGCTTATTGGCACAAGCCTCCCTCCAGCCTTGCACGCTCTCCCTTGCCTGCACATGAGCACCACGCTGCCATGCCCCGAGCATGCCTGCTCTCCCCGCTTGGCTGGGAGACCGGGCAATCACAGCGGAGGAGGGCTTTTGGTGGGAGGATTTGCCATCAGCTTATTGGCGCAAGCCTCCCTCCAGCCTTGCACACTCTCCCTTGCCCGCACATGAGCACCACGCTGCCATGCCCCGAGCATGCCTGCTCTCCCCGCTTGGCTGAGAGACCGGGCAATCACAGCGGAGGAGGGCTTTTGGTGGGAGGATTTGTCATCTGCTTATTGGCGCAAGCCTCCCTCCAGCCTTGCACGCTCTCCCTTGCCCGCACATGTGCACCACGCTGCCATGCTCCGAGCATGCCTGCTCTCCTTGCTTGGCTGAGAGGCCGGCCAATCACAGCGGAGGAGGGCTTTTGGTGGGAGGATGTGCTATATGCTTGTTGGCGCAAGCCTCCCTCCAGCTTTGCACGCTCTCCCTTGTCTGCACATGTGCACCATATTATCATGCTCTGAGCATGCCTGCTCTCCCTGCTTGGCTGGCCAATCACAGTGGAGGAGGGCTTTTGGTGGGATGATTTGCCATCTGCTTGTTGGTGCAAGCCTCCCTCCAGCATCACACACTCTCCCTTGTCCACACATGTGCATGCACCATGCTGCCATGCCCTGAGCATGTCTGCTCTCCCCGCTTGGCTGAGGGGCTGGCCAATCACAGCGGAGGAGGGTTTTTGGTGGGAGGGCTTGCCACCTGCTTGTTGGCACATGCCTCCCTCCGGCCTCGCACGCTCTGCCTTGTCCTCACATGTGCATGCACCATGCTGCCATGCCCTGAGCATGCCTGATCTCCCTGCTTGGCTGAGAGGCTGGGCAATCACAGCAGAGGAGGGCTTTTGGTGGGAGGATTTGCTATATGCTTGTTGGCGCAAGCCCCCCTCCAGCCTCGCATGCTCTCCCTTGCCCGCACATGTGCACCACGCTGCCATGTCCTGAACATTCCTGCTCCTTGCTTGGCTGAGAGGCCGGCCAATCACAGCGGAGGAGGGCTTTTGGTGGGAGGATTTGCTATATGCTTGTTGGCGCAAGCCTCCCTCCAGCTTTGTACGCTCTCCCTTGTCTGCAGATGTGCACCATACTGTCATGCTCCGAGCATGCCTGCTCTCCCTGCTTGGCTGGCCAATCACAGTGGAGGAGGGCTTTTGGTGGGAGGATTGGCTATCTGCTTGTTGGCGCAAGCTTCCCTCCAGCCTTGCACGCTCTCCCTTGTCCGCACATGTGCACCATGCTGCCATGCCCCAAACATGCCTGCTCTCCCTGCTTTGCTGAGAGGCCAGCCAATCACAGCTTTTGGCAGGAGGATTTGTTGTTTGTTTCCAAAAATAAAGAGATATTCTGATGGTCACCCCTTTGGTGACCCCTCTGAAACCCCCTGGCGACCCCCCCCCCCGAGGTCTTGACCCCTAGGTTGTGAAACGCTGGTCTGATGCATCCCCGCTCCTTTTGTCACCAAAGGTGCGTGTTACACACTGTCATATTTTTATGTGCCTTTTCATGTTCGGCCACTTTGCTTTATGATAATTTGGAGTCATCTTGAACTGACTCCTGACAACAACAACAACAACAACAACAACAACAACAACAAAAAAGGCTAGCGAAGGAGTTAAAATTGTCAAGGATTTACCGCAAATACTTCTTGATTTTTGGAAGGGCTGTCGGAAGCTTAATGGTGAGGTTCAGGCCTGTTTGTCATGTGCCAGACAGTGTCAGTCGGTTTCTGTATTTCTGCAGAGAAGAAGGGAGAGAGTGAGAACCCAGAGGTGCCTGCGAGTGCGCTTTCCGCTTCCTTGTGTTATAGAGAGGAGAGGGAGGAGGCGCTGCTGTTTAACGTGGTTGGTAATTAGGTTGTACAAGGAAGCATATATTATGGCTGGTTCCTTTGCCAAAGCCCTTCAGCATGATGGATGGGACTTAAAGGTTGATCTGAGTAAATTGCAGTGAGAATACTAACGACAGGGAGATTTCTGTTGTGGAGCATCCCTGCAAGACATCCTGGCTCTGGCGCAAACGCTGTAAGATAATGGACCATAAAAGTCACTCCCGGGATAGGGACTTCTCACCCACGTACACAGCCAGGAGCAAATGTCAACACAAGCCGGGCCCATCATTTAAATATATTGGTAATCGGGTATCGCATCTTGACAGGTTGATTTTCTGAGCCGGCAAGAGAGGGAACATTATCGGGAAGCCAAAAGAAGAGGAAAGCATAGAATCCTAGAGTTGGAAGAGACCTCGTGGGCCACCCAGCCCAACCCCATTCTGCCAAGAAGCAGGACAGTCACGTTCAAAGCACCCCCGACAGATAACCTTTCGGAAAAACAGAATCTCCAAAGCCTTTTGGAAGCGTGACCTTTTAGAGATTAATTAGCATTCATTGCCATTTGGAAAATCATAACCCTTTGAAAAATATTATTGTATTGTCGAAGGCTTTCATGGCCAGAATCACTGGGTTGTTGTAGGTTTTTTTGGGCTATATGGCCATGGTCTAGAGGCATTCTCTCCTGACCTTTCGCCTGCATCTATGGCAAGCATCCTCTTTTTACGGGCTATATGGCCATGGTCTAGAGGCATTCCCTCCTGACGTTTCGCCTGCATCTATGGCAAGGATCCTATTTTTTCGGGCTATATGGCCATGTTCTAGAAGCATTCTCTCCTGACCTTTAGCCTACATCTATGGCAAGCATCCTCTTTTTTCGGGCTATATGGCCATGGTCTAGAGGCATTCTCTCCTGACGTTTCGCCTGCATCTATGGCAAGCATTCTCAGAGGTAGTGAGGTCTGTTGGAACTAGGAAAGATGGTTTATATATCTGTGGAATGATGACCAGGGTGGGACAAAGGACTCTTGTCTGCTGGAGCTAGGTAGGAATGTTTCAACTGACCACCTTCATTAGCATTTGATGGCCTGGCAGTGCCTGGAGCAATCTTTTGTTGAGAGGTGATTAGATGTCCTTGTTGTAGGTTTTTTCGGCCTATATGGCCATGGTCTAGAGGCATTTTCTCCTGACGTTTCGCCTGCATCTATGGCAAGCATTCTCAGAGGTAGTGAGGTCTGTTGGAACTAGGAAAATGGGGTTTATATATCTGTGGAATGATGACCAGGGTGGGACAAAGGACTCTTGTCTGCTGGAGCTAGGTAGGAATGTTTCAACTGACCACCTTGATTAGCATTTGATGGCCTGGCAGTGCCTGGAGCAATCTTTTGTTGAGAGGTGATTAGATGTCCTTGTTGTAGGTTTTTTCGGCCTATATGGCCATGGTCTAGAGGCATTTTCTCCTGACGTTTCGCCTGCATCTATGGCAAGCATTCTCAGAGGTAGTGAGGTCTGTTGGAACTAGGAAAGAGGGTTTATATATCTGTGGAATGATGACCAGGGTGGGACGAAGGACTCTTGTCTGCTGGAGCTAGGTGGGAATGTTTCGACTGACCACCTTGATTAGCATTTGATGGCCTGGCAGTGCCTGGAGCAATCTTCTGTTGAGAGGTGATTAGATGTCAGACTACACAGAGAAGCCATTGAAATCCACAAGCATGTGGACAATTTCAACAGAAAGGAGGAAACCATGAAAATGAACAAAATCTGGCTACCAGTATTAAGAAAACTCTAAAATTACAACAGCACAACAAACAAAGAGGAAACAAACAAGGACACCTAATCACCTCTCAACAAAAGATTGCTCCAGGCACTGCCAGGCTCTCAAATGCTAATCAAGGTGGTCAGTTGAAACATTCCCACCTAGCTCCAGCAGACAAGAGTCTTTTGTCCCACCTGATATATAAACCCTTTTCCCTATTTCCAACAGACCTCACTACCTCTGAGGATGCTTGCCATAGATGCAGGCGAAACGTCAGGAGAGAATGCCTCTAGACCATGGCCATATCGCCCGAAAAACCTACAAACACCTAAAAATATTATTATTTACAGTATTTGTATACTGCTTTTCTCAACCTGAGGGGGACCCAAAGCGGTTTACACATAAATAATGGAAAAAATTCAATGCCAGTACAAACAATTACAATTATACACAATTATAGTATGATATTCTTGAGAAGAATTACAAACTCGCTTTTGTGAATCTTCTCCTTATTGGTAAATATCCACTAGTATTCATGCAAGGCAATTAGGTTTCTCACTTGTTAGACTGATATCCCTGGCTATCTCTCTGAACTGTTAGGAACAAAGATATGCCAATGCACAACATATATAGCAGATCTATATTTTTAAAACGAAGCTGTTTGGATGCTTAGTTTTCAAAATCGTTTGCATCAAGCACTTCATTCTTTCTTGGGGCCTCGCTGAGTGCTTCTCTCTCTCTCTTTACTCCATTCTTCATTGTGTTTTGTGATTAAATCAATGGCTTTGTGGGAAAAGGAAATGATAGATGGCAGTGGGCCATGCGTAAGTCCGCTCTGTACGTCTGTGAAACTTTCTCTTGAAGCGGAACCAGTCTCTTGACTTAACATGGTGCGCGACGTGTGTTCATTTCCATGAGCTGCTCTTCATTTCTGGACTAGCTTGGGTACCTGGCATCGCATGGGTTATTCGAAAAAAGTCATTTTATTATTCTACGAAACGTACAATATTATAATGTAATACAATATGATACTACAACTAATAATGCAATATTATAATTACATATATTATATTAATTGCATGTAATATTAGTAATAATATTACAATATAATAGTATAGTGCAATATAGTAATATATAATACTGATACGGTGCTATGCTAATAATATTGTGTGTGTGTGTATCTTGTAAGCCGCTTTTTCAGGTTGAGAACGGCAGCATATAAATGTCGTAAATAAATAAATAGATAAATAAGGTTGTGGTGTACTACAACTCACATCATGCCTGGTTAACGCCCTGAAACTCCATCAATACTTAAAGTTTGTCATGTTGGGCCAGTTTGCTCTAGATCAGTGTTTCTCAACCTGGGGGTCAGCACTCTTGAGGAGGGGTCATGAGGGGGGTGTCAGAGGGGTCACCAAAGACCATCAAAAAGCACAGTATTTTCTGTGGGTCATGGGAGTTCTGTATGCCAAGTTTGGATCAATTCCATCATTGGTGGAGTTCAGAATGCTCTTTAGTTGTAGGTGAACTATAAATCCCAGCAACTACAACTCCCAAATGTCAAGGTCTATTTTCTCCTAGCTCCACCAGTGTTCACATTTGGGCACATTGAGTATCCATACCAAGTTTGGTCCAGATCTATCATTGTTTGACTCCACAGTGTTCTCTGGATGTAGGTGAACTACAACTCCCAAACCCAAGGTCAATGCCCACCAAACCCTTTCAGCCTTTTCTGTTGGTCATTGGAGTTCTGTGTACCATGGTTGGTTCAGTTCCATCGTTGGTGGAGTTCAGAATGCTCTTTGGTTGTAGGTGAACTATAAATCCCGGCAACTACAACTCCCAAATGTCAAGGTCTATTTTCTCCTAGCTCCACCAGTGTTCACATTTGGGCACAGTGAGTATCCATACCAAGTTTGGTCCAGATCTATCATTGTTTGAGTCCACAGTGCTCTCTGGATGTAGGTGGACTACAACTCCCAAACCCAAGGTCAATGCCCACCAAACCCGTCCAGCATTTTCTGTTGGTCATTGGAGTTCTGTGTGCCAAGTTGGCTCAATTCCATTGTTGATGGAGTTCAGAATGCTCTTTAGTTGTAGAACTATATATCCCAGCAACCACATCTTTGATTGTAGGTGAACTACAACTCCCAAATGTCAAGGTCTATTTTCTCCTAGCTCCACCAGTGTTCACATTTGGGCACATTGAGTATCCATACCAAGTTTGGTCCAGATCTATCTTTGTTTGAGTCCACAGTGCTCTCTGGATGTAGGTGGACTACAACTCCCAAACCCAAGGTCAATGCCCACCAAACCCGTCCAGCATTTTCTGTTGGTCATTGGAGTTCTGTGTGCCAAGGTTGGTTCAATTCCATCGTTGGTGGAGTTCAGAATGCTCTTTAGTTGTAGAACTATATATCCCAGCAACCACATCTTTGATTGTAGGTGAACTACAACTCCCAAATGTCAAGGTCTATTTTCTCCTAGCTCCACCAGTGTTCACATTTGGGCACAGTGAGTATCCATACCAAGTTTGGTCCAGATCTATCATTGTTTGAGTCCACAGTGCTCTCTGGATGTAGGTGAACCACAACTCCCAAACCCAAGGTCAATCAGTGCTCACCAAACCCTTCCAGCATTTTCTGTTGGTCATTGGAGTTCTGTGTGCCAAGGTTGGTTCAGTTCCATCGTTGGTGGAGTTCAGAATGCTCTTTGGTTGTAGGTGAACTATAAATCCCAGCAACTACAACTCCCAGGGAGTTTCAGAAAAGCATCTCTTTCTGCTTCATTGACTCTTCTAAAGCCTTTGACTGTGTGGATCATAATAAATTGTGGCATGTTCTGGGTGGGATGGGCATCCCAAGCCCCCTTCCCTCTCTCCTGAGGAATCTGTACAAGGACCAAGGAGCCACAGTCAGAACTGACCACGGAACAGGAGACGGGTTCGAGATTGGGAAAGGCGTACGGCAAGGCTGCATCCTCTCACCCAACCTTTTCAACTTGTATGCAGAACACATCATGCGAGGATGTGCAGGGCTTGAGGAATGCAAAGCTGGGGTGGAAATGGCTGGAAGAAACATTAACAACCTCAGATATGCAGATGACACCACTCTGATGGCCGAAAGCGAGGAGGAGCTGAGGAGCCTTCTCATCAAGGTGAAAGAAGAAAGCACAAAAGCCGGGTTGCAGCTAAACATAAAAAAACCCAAGATGATGGCAACAAGAATGATTGACAACTGGGAAATAGAGGGAGAAAACGTGGAGGCCGTGACAGGGTTTGTCTTTCTAGGCGCAAAGATGAGTGCAGACGCAGACTGTGGCCAGGAAATCAGGAGACGCTTCCTTCTTGGGAGGAGAGCAAGATCCAGTCTCGATAAAATAGTCAAGAGTAGAGACATCAGACTGGCAACCAAGATCCATTGCCTAGTCCAAGCCATGGTATTCCCTGTAGTAGTCACCTACGGATGTGAGAGCTGGACCTTCGGGAAGGCTGAGCGAAGGAAGAGAGGCGCTTTTGAACTGTGGAGGAAAGTGCTGAGAGTGCCTTGGACTGCGAGAAGATCCAACCAGTCCATCCTCCAGGAAAGAAAGCCCGACTAAAGCTCACTGGAGGGAAGGAGACGAGAGACCAAGTTGAAGTCCTTTGAATGCCACATCATGAGGAGACAGCAAAGCTTAGCGAAGGGAATGATGCTGGGGAAAGTGGAAGGCAAAAGGAAGAGGGGCCGACCAAGGGCAAGATGGATGGATGGCATCCTTGAAGGGACTGGACTGACCTTGAAGGAGCTGGGGGTGGTGACGGCCGACAGGGAGCTCTGGCGTGGGCTGGTCCATGAGGTCACGAAGAGTCGGAGACGACTGAACGAATGAACAACAACAACAACAACACAACTCCCAAATGACAAAATCAATTCCCCTACAAACCCCATCAGTATTCATATTTGAGCATATTGGGCAATGGCACAGTTGGCTGGAGAGGATGGGAAACAGCTGGATGCACAATCAAGGAGAGAGGTGTGTTGTCGAGGCAGAGGCACAACTCTTGCCGCCGTGCTTTTGGCTGCGGAGGTATTCCTTGCGCCTCCTGCTGTTTGCTCATTGGGGAGGATAATTTGGCCCGTGGACATGATCTGGGCACCCGGAGAGTGATGCTTAGACCTGATTAAGCCGATCACAGCTGTTACCGAGCCCGGCTTGGGAAGAGAGCGCACCTTGGGCGTGCATCAGGGTGCATCAGATGTAAACAGAGGCGGCTGCAACGGCGTTTGCCCGTTTCCTTAATGGGGAACCCCTAACGAATGATCGTGGGCTTCACTACCAAGTGCCGTGGGCATTTCTGCTTTCCGGAATGCACCTGGCAGGTCTCTGCAAAGTGGGGTGGGGGTGGCAAAAGCTTTAGTTTTCTACCTTGCTGAATTATTTTATTTGAGGCGAGGTCTGCACACAAGGCATGCGCACTCGTCAGGCTTTGCAGGAAAATGGCAGCAGTTGAACTTGCACAGGACGTTCAAACACTTAAGAGACTTGCCTCTCCATATGCGACAGGTTAGAGCAGTGTATATCAACCTAGGGGTCGGGGTCCCAGGGAGGGTCTCAAGGGGGTGTCAGGGGGGTTGCCAAAGACCATCCGAAAACACAGTATTTACTGTTGGTTATGGGGGTTCTGTGTGGGAAGTTTGTCCCAATTCTATTGTTGGTGGGGCTCAGAATACTCTTTGATTGTAGGTGAACTATAAATCCCAGCAACTACAACTCCCAAATGTCAAGGTTTATTTCCCCCAAACTCCACCAGTGTCCACATTTGGGCACATTGAGTATCCATACCAAGTTTGGTACAGATCTATCTTTGTTTGAGTCCACAGTGCTCTCTGGATGTGGGTGAACTACAACTCCCAAACTCAAGGTCAGTGCCCACCAAACCCTTTTCTGTTGGCCATGGGAGTTCTGTGTGCCAAGTTTGGTTCAATTCCATCGTTGGTGGAGTTCAGAATGTTCTTTGATGGTATGTGAACTATAAATCCCAGCAACTGTAACTCCCAAATGTCAAAGTTTATTTCCCCCAAACTACACCAGTGTCCACATTTGGGCATATGGAATATTCATGCCAAGTTTGGTCCAGATCCATCAGTGTTTGGGTCCCCAGTGCTCTCTGGATGTAGGTGAACTACAACTCCCAAACTCAAGGTCAATGCCCACCAAACCCTTCCAGTATTTACTGTTGGTCATGGAAGTTCTGTGTGCCAAGACTGATTCAATTCCATCGTTGGTGGAGTTCAGAATGTTCTTTGATGGTATGTGAACTATAAATCCCAGCAAGTACAACTCCCAAATGTCAAGGTGTATTTTCCCCAAACTCCACCAGTATCCACATTTGGGCATATTGGGCATGTAGTTTGAGTCCACAGTGCTTGCTGGTTGTAGGTAAACTACAACTCCCAAACTCAAGATCAGTGTCCACCAAAACCTTCCATTATTTTCCATTCGTCATGGGAGTTCTGTGTGCCACGTTTGGTTCAATTCCATTGTTGGTGGAGTTCAGAATGTCCTTTGATGGCATGTGAACTATAAATCCCAGCAACCAGAACTCCCAAATGACAAAATCAATCCCTCCCAGTATTCAAATTTGGGCGTATTTGTGCCAAATTTGGTCCAGTGAATGAAAATACATCCTGCATATCAGATATTTACATTACGATTCACAACTGGAGCAAAATGACATTTTACGGCTGGGTGTCACTACATCATGAGGAACCGTACTAAGGGGTTGCGGCCACAAAAGGTGCGCCTTCGACTTGTCCCCTGTCTCTTGTGAATCGTCGCCTACCTATCGTATGTTTGTCCCCAGGATCCCAGAATAGCTTCCTCTTTTGAGAAGCACGGCATGTCCCTTAGGTGTCAGTCCGGATCATGTGAGTCGACACAGATCGCTTTTCAAAACTGATATTTCATCGTTACTCCTAAAGCTGCGCAAGCAGAGATGCTCTGAAGCACACACTAGCCAAGCAAAAATACTTTTTCCTTTGATACCGGCCTGAACTGTGCATTCCCCCATCATAGCTGGTGCAGCTATGATGGGAGCGTGCTTGCTCCATCCATGTTCCACATCTACACAAATGACCAGTCACTGCCAGAAGGGACAGAGAGTTTCATCTATGCTGATGATCGTGCCACTACCGCTCAAGCAGGGAGCTTTGAGACGGTAGAACAGAAGCTCTCCAAAGCTCTAGGTGCTCTTACTGCCTATTACAGGGAAAACCAACTGATCCCCAACCCATCTAAAACACAGACATGCGCCTTTCACCTTAAGAACAGAGAAGCATCCCGAGCTCTGAGGATTATTACCTGGGAAGGATCCCACTCGAGCATTGTAGCGCACACAAATACCTGGGAGAAGTCACTCTGGACCGCTCTCTGACCTACAAGAAGCACTGCCTGAACATCTAGCAAAAAGTGGGCGCTAGAAACAATATCATATGAAAGCTGACTGGCACAACCTGGGGATCACAACCAGACACAGTGAAGACATCTGCCCTTGCGCTGTGCTACTCTGCTACTGAGTATGCATGCCCAATGTGGAACACATCTCACCACACTAAAACAGTGAGTGTGGCTCTTAATGAGACATGCCGCATTATCACAGGGTGCCTGCGCCCTACACCACTGGAGAAATTACACTGCTTAGCCGGTATCGCACCACCTGACATCCGCCAGGAAGGAGCAGCCAATAGTGAAAGGACCAAGGCAGAGACATCTCCAGCTCATCCCCTGTTTGGGTATCAGCCAGCACGTCAACGACTTAAATCTAGACATAGTTTTCTAAGATCTACAGAGACACTCGCTGGAACACCTCAGCAAGTGAGAGTCCAAAAGTGGCAGGCTCAAACCAGAACCTCAACCAATGGCTGATACCAAATGAGAGACTCCCCCCTGGGCACACAGAAGAAGACGGGGTGACTTGGAAGGCGCTGAACAGACTGCTCTCTGGCACCACGAGATGCAGAGCCAACCTCAAAAATTGGGGCTACAAAGTAGAATCCTCGACATGCGAGTGTGGAGAAGAACAAACCACTAACCACCTGCTGCAATGCACCCTGAGCCCTGCCACATGATGCACAAGGGAGGACCTTCTTGCAGCAACACCAGAGGCACTCCAAGTGGCCAGATACTGGTCAAAGGACATTTAACCAACTACCAAACTCACAAGTTTTGTATTTGTCTGTTTGCTTTCTTCTGTTAGAAATGTAATATAATTTCAGTGGTTGTTCTGACACGACAAATAAATAAATATAAGCTGGTGCAAGCATACATTGTGCTCCTTGCTGCACCCAAAGGAAGTAAGGCCCGTCCCTCCATGTGCAAAGTGAGTGTGTTTCTTCCTAGGCACGTGCGTTACTTCACGCATCAGTGGCTGGCCTTAAACTGGGAAAACCGAGCAAGGGAGTTGTGCCTCTTCTTGGAGTCTGTCTGCGCGACCTTCTTGCAGCAGCTGAGGATGGGATCTATTGTTTCATCTGCTTCTTTGCAGAGTCTACATTTGGGCTCTGTTGTCTTTGTTAATTGCCATTTTGTATTTTGACCTGAATGTTAGAATACATGAATGATTACAGTCTGAATATCAACAAATACGACCACTTTGTAATCATGGTCGATAATAATAATAATAATAATAATAATAATAATAATAATAATAATGGGTTGTAGGTTTTTTCGGGCTGTACGGCCATGTTCTAGAGGCATTCTCTCCTGACGTTTCGCCTGCATCTATGGCAAGCATCCTCAGAGGTAGTGAGGGCGTGGTCAGTGCACTACATCTGAGGATGCTTGCCATAGATGCAGGTTATTTATTTATCGTGTCATCAGCAACCAGACCATTGTATTACATTTCTAATAGAACAAAACAAACAAACAGATTAAAAAAGCACAAATTTTGCAAACTTGGTAGTGGATTAAATGTCCTTTGACCAGTCTCTGGCCACTTTGGAGTTCCATTGTGCATGTAGCAGGGCTCAGGTTGCATTGCAGCAGGTGGTCAGTGGTGTGCTCTTCTCCGCACTCGCATGTTGAGGATTCCACTTTGTGGCCCCATTTCTTAAGGTTGGCTCTGCATCTCGTGGTGCCAGAGCGCAGTCTGTTCAGCGCCTTCCAAATCGCCCCATCTTCTGTGTGCCCAGGGGGGAGTCTCTCATCTGGTATCAGCCATTGATTGAAGTGCTGGGTTTGAGCCTGCCACTTTTGGACTCCCGCTTGCTGAGGTGTTCCAGCGAGTGTCTCTGTAGATCTTAGAAAACTATGTCTTGATTTAAGTCGTTGATGTGCTGGCTGAAACCCAAACAAGGGATGAGCTGGAGATGTCTCTGCTTTGGTCCTTTCACTATTGGCTGCTACTTCCCGGCGGATGTCAGGTGGTGCAATGCCGGCTAAGCAGTGTAATTTCTCCCGTGGTGTAGGGCGCAGACACCCCGTGATGATGCGGCATGTCTCATTAAGAGCCACATCCATTGTTTTAGCGTGGTGAGATGTGTTCCACACTGGGTATGCGTACTCAGCAGCAGAGTAGCACAGCGCAAAGGCAGATGTCTTCACTATGTCTGGTTGTGATCCCCAGGTTGTGCCAGTCAGCTTTCGTATGATATTGTTTCTTGCGCCCACTTTTTGCTTGATGTTCAGGCAGTGCTTCTTGTAGGTCAGATCTACAGAGACACTCGCTGGAACACCCCAGCAAGCGGGAGTCCAAAAGTGGCAGGCTCAAACCCAGAACTGATACCAGATGAGAGATTCCCCCCTGGGCACACAGAGGATGGGGTGACTTGGAAGGCGCTGAACAGACTGCGCTCTGGCCCCACGAGATGCAGAGCCAACCTCAAGAAATGGGGCCACAAAGTGGAGTCCACGACATGCGAGTGCGGAGAAGAGCAAACCACTGACCACCTGCTGCAATGCACCCTGAGCCCTGCCGCATGATGCACAAGGGAGGACCTCCTTGTGGCAACACCAGAGGCACTCCAAGGGACCAGATCCTGCTCAAAGGACATCTAATCAACTACCAAGCTTGCAAATTTTGTATTTTGTATGTTTGCTTTGTTTCTGTTAGAAATGTAATATAATTGACTGGTTGCCCTGACATGACAAATAAAATAAATAAATACTTCTACTATGTGTATGGATGTGACACCTGGGCAGTGAAGAAAGCTCACTTCAGAAGCTCTTTGGAAGTTTTGTGGTGAAGGAGAAATCTGCAAGAAGACAAATGAAGGGATCAGATCTGAACTCTCACGAGAAACCAAGATGACTCAGTCGAGGCCGTTGCGTTTTGAGCACACCATTCACTGGAAAAGGCCATCCTTCTTGGTAAAGAGGAAGGCAGCCCCCAAAGTGGAAGAGCATAGTCTCAAGCAAGACAATTGTGGGCCTGAGTTTGCAAGCGGTGACCGGGGTCGCCATGAGCAGATAACCCAACCGCATAACCGGCTAGTCTCTAAACATGCGTCATTTTCTCTCAGGCCGTGCTCGGGGATCTTTCGCACTAAGGTTTGGAGTCATTCTTCTCAGACGTTTGGGTGACTCACTTGTGAATTGCCAACATCCTGTATTTGCCTTGGCTAATGCGGGGAAGTGTGTCACAGTCCAGAGTGCAATGCCTTGAGGGAAAGAAGGGGTGTACAAGTGACTGGACTGACCTTGAAGGAGCTGGGGGCGGGGGGGGGTGACGGCTGACAGGGAGCTCTGGCGTGGGCTGGTCCATGAGGTCACAAACAGTCGGAGACGACTGAACAAATGAACAATAACAACAAGTGTGCTGTCGCGCGCTCGGCCTGTGAAAGAGCCTGTAGACAGGACGTGTTTTCTGAATGCCCAACGGGACGCCGGGGGTGCCTCGGCTGAGAGGCCTTTGGGATTTCCCCACACGAGGTTCTTTTAAAGACTTAGAAAGTTCAACAAAGTTTTTATTGTTGCTTAAATCTTCAATAAATCAAACAAGGCTTTGAATCAACTGGTGGCTTGCTTAAATCTTGTCCACAAGGGACAGGCAACTTTCTTCTGTTTCTTCCTCCTACAAGGGAAATCCTTGACCCCTCCCTGGGCAATCTGACTTAAGCTGTGCTGGCGTGTAGGGCTGGGCGGTTTCATTTCGTAATTTCGTAATTCGTTAAAAATTCATTTTTTTTTTGATAACGAAGCGATATTGAACCATTCAGGAGCAACTAAAAAACGAAACGAATTTTTCCAATTCGTTTCGTAATTGTTTCGTAATTGTTTCGTAATTGTTTCGTTATTGATTCGTTATTGATTCATAAATGTTTCGTTATCATTTCCGCATGTCTGGTGCAAGTTTTAGGGTTGCTGTTTGTTTTCTCAGTGAAAAAATATATAATTATCACACCAACCGTCAACAACAGAAGGAGAGGGAAGCTTCAGAAGTTTTTTTAGCGTATTGCGCGATCGCGGCCGCCATTAACGAATCGATTCGTAATTGTTTCGTAATTGTTTTATGATTTCCAAAATTTCGTAAATATCGAACTTTTTTAAAGGAAAATTTCGGAATTCTTTTAAATAACGAAACACAAAAAACCCCTAAAAACGAATCGAGTCTAGAAACAATTTTTTCCGTGTTTGGACAGCCCTACTGGCGTGGGCCCCTACACCTGGTCCCAATTGTGTTATGGCTGCCGCATGTGGTCCTTACCAAACAGAGACCTTTAGTAGATTTCCAAGAGGAAAGAAGGCTTCCAATTCCTAGTGAAGGCTGGCTGTAGAGTTGTGGAACTAAATTCCCCACCAAAGGCTATGCTGTAGTTCTCTGCAGAGCTGTGGGACTGGATCCTCACAGCGAAGATGTAAAAGACGAAGCTTTTTACAGGTGGAACTGATTCACGTCCTGTAGGAAAGGCTTCTCTGTGTGAACTGAACTAGAGGTCCCCCCTTTTCCCCTCCTTAACCCAGAAAAAGGGGCAGAACTAAAGAACATAATGATAATTGATGGGTCCTTGGCCCTATGATTGCAAACCAAGGGAAGCCACCTTATTGCAAAATGCATGGAACTTTGGAATGCATGCAAACACTCAATAGAAAGGAAAAGAAGTTGGAACTCCTGGTACAGCCCTACCAGCACAACAAGCGATCCGGCAAGAGCAATGCTTGCAAGTGTATTAAATCCTTTGGCAAAGTACTTAGGATGCAGTGAGCGTTGAGTACAACGCTCACTTTGGATTGCTAAAGTCTTGTGCATTTGATGGCTTGGTTGCAAACTGCACATATTGGTCTCTGGAATCAACAATCTTTAGCATCTCCAGTGAGATTTTGGAGGGAGTCACAAGTAAGAAGTCAACATCAAGAGACAGCAAGTGAAGGCTTGTAGATTCGTTCAGTGTTTGTTTAGGGTTAGGTTACGTTCAGTAGGAACACCTACTGAATTGAATGCGTATTGATGTATTGTCAAAGGCATTCATTACTGGGTTGTGGTGAATTTTCTGGACTGTCTGGCCATATTCCAGAAGCATTCTCTCCTGATGTTTTGCCTGCATCTATGGCAGGCATCCTCAGAGGTTGTGAGGTCTGTTGCAAACTAGGCAAGTGGGGTTTATATATCTGTGGAATTTCCACAGTGGGAGAAAGCAAGAACTCTTGTCTATTGGATTGATCTCCCTACATCACTCTCTAAAACCCCCTTGTTTAGACATACCCTACTCTGTACACGCCCAGTGTTTTAAAATTTTAATCTGTTACATCTGGCCCTGCCATAGTGTCTTAAATCTCTTGTGTGTTGGGTTGTTGTAGATTTTTTTTCGGGCTATATGGCTATGTTCTAGAGCAGTGGTTCTCAACCTTTCTAATGCCGCGACCCCTTAGTAGAGTTCCTCATGTGGTGGTGACCCCCAACCATCACATTATTTTAGTTGCTACTTCATAACTGTAATTTTGCTCCTGTTATGAATCGTAATGTAAATATCTGATAAGCAGGATGTATTTTCAAATCCCAAATACCTGATATGCCCAAATTTGAATACTGGTGGGATGGGAGTGATTGATTTTGTCATTTGGGAATGTTGGAGTTGCTGGGATTTATAGTTAAATATAAATCAAAGAGCCTTCTGAACTCCACCAATGATGGAATTTAATCAAACTTAGAATCATAGAATCATAGAATCAAAGAGTTGGAAGAGACCTCATGGGCCATCCAGTCCAACCCCCTGCCAAGAAGCAGGAATATTGCATTCAAATCACCCCTGACAAATGGCCATCCAGCCTCTGCTTAAAAGCTTCCAAAGAAGGAGCCTCCACCACACTCCGGGGCAGAGAGTTCCACTGCTGAACGGCTCTCACAGTCAGGAAGTTCTTCCTAATGTTCAGATGGAATCTCCTCTCTTGTAGTTTGAAGCCATTGTTCCGCGTCCTAGTCTCCAAGGAAGCAGAGAACAAGCTTGCTCCCTCCTCCCTGTGGCTTCCTCTCACATATTTATACATGGCTATCATATCTCCTCTCAGCCTTCTCTTCTTCAGGCTAAACATGCCCAGTTCCCTAAGCTGCTCCTCATAGGGCTTGTTCTCCAGACCCTTGATCATTTTAGTCGCCCTCCTCTGGACACATTCCAGCTTAGAGTCAATATCTCTCTTGAATTGTGGTGCCCAGAACTGGACACAATATTCCAGATGTGGTCTAACCAAAGCAGAATAGAGGGGTAGCATGACTTCCTTAGATCTAGACACTATGCTCCTATTGATGCAGGCCAAAATCCCATTGGCTTTTTTTGCCGCCACATCACATTCCTGGCTCATGTTTAACTTGTTGTCCACGAGGACTCCAAGATCTTTTTCACACGTACTGCTCTCGAGCCAGGCGTCCCCCATTCTGTATCTTTGCATTTCATTTTTTCTGCCAAAGTGGAGTATCTTGCATTTGTCACTGTTGAACTTCATTTTGTTAGTTTTGGCCCATCTCTCTAATCTGTCAAGATCGTTTTGAATTCTGCTCCTGTCCTCTGGACTATTGGCTATCCCTCCCAATTTGGTGTCGTCTGCAAACTTGATGATCCTGCCTTCTAGCCCTTCATCTAAGTCATTAATAAAGATGTTGAACAGGACCGGGCCCAGGACGGAACCCTGCGGCACTCCACTTGTCACTTCTTTCCAAGATGAAGAGGAAGCATTAGTGAGCACTCTCTGTGTTCGCCCACTTAACCAATTACAGATCCACCTCACCGTAGTTTTGCCTAGCCCACATTGGACTAGTTTCCTTGCCAGAAGGTCATGGGGGACCTTGTCCAAGAAGGCCTTCCTGAAATCCAGGTACGCCACATCCACGGCATTCCCCGCATCTACCCAGCTTGTAGCTCTATCGAAGAAAGAGATCAGATGAGTCTGGCATGACTTGTTTTTGATAAATCCATGTTGACTATTAGCGATGACTGCATTTGTTTCTAAGTGTTTGCAGACCGCTTCCTTAACAATCTTTTCCAGAATCTTGCCCGGTATCGACGTGAGGCTGACCGGACGGTAGTTGTTTGGGTCCTCCTTTTTTCCCTTCTTGAAGATTGGGACCACGTTGGCCCTCCTCCAATCTGCTGGAACTTCTCCCGTTCTCCAAGAACTCTCAAAGATGGTTGCCAATGGTTCCGAAATGACTTCCGCTAGTTCCTTCAGTACTCTTGGGTGTAGTTGATCTGGCCCTGGGGACTTGAACTCATTAAGAGCGGCCAGGTATTCCTGGACGACTTCTTTCCCAATTTGGGGTTGGATGTCCTCCAATCCCTCATCCACTCCATCTTGCTGAAGTTGAAGACTCTCTTTTTGTGAGAAGACCGAGGCAAAGAAGGCATTAAGTAGTTCTGCCTTTTCCCTGTCCCCTGTCAGCATTGCCCCATCTTCTCCTCGAAGAGGTCCTATCGCCTCCTTGTTTTTCCTTTTTCTACTGACATAAGAATAGAAGCCCTTTTTATTGTTTTTAATGTCCCTGGCAAGTCTGAGCTTGTTTTTTGCTTTAGCTTTGCGGACCTTTTCCCTACAGGTGTTGGCTATTTGTTTGAATTCTTCTTTGGTGATTTCTCCCTTTTTCCACTTCTTGTGCATGTCTCTTTTGTGTCTTAGCACAGTTAGAAGTTCTTTGGACATCCATTCTGGCTTCTTTGCACTTGTCCTATTTTTTCTTTTTGTTGGCACGGTTTGCAATTGCGCCTTGAGTATTTCACTCTTGAGAAATTCCCATCCATCCGTAGCTCCCTTGTCTTTTAGTATCTGTGTCCACGGAATGCTGCTCAGCGTTTCCTTCATTTTTTGGAAGTCAGCTCTCCTAAAGTCCAAAATGCGGGTTTGACTTGTCTTAGTTTCGGCCTTCCTTTGTACCTCAAATTGCAGGAGCACATGGTCACTTGCCCCTAGGGATCCTACCACTTCGACCGCATCGATCAGGTCCTCCGCATTTGTTAGGATGAGATCAAGAGTAGCCAATCCCCTTGTTGCCTCTTCTACCTTTTGGACCATGAAATTGTCTGCAAGGCAAGCGAGGAATTTGTTGGACCTTGTACTCTTGGCCGAGTTTGTTTTCCAGCAAATATCGGGATAGTTGAAATCGCCCATGACTACTACATCTCTTTTCTGTGCCTGTTTGGTCAACTGTTGGCAGAAGACTTCATCAAGATCTTCCTCCTGGCTTGGGGGTCTGTAGTAGACGCCTACAACAACATCTTTTTGAGTCCCAGTTCCCTTGATTCTTATCCAGATGATTTCAAGCTGGTTTCCCAGATTGCTGTCTTGAATTTCTTCTGCCGCATAAGAGTTTTTGACATATAAGGCTACTCCGCCTCCTCTCCCCTTTGTTCGGTTTCTGTGAAAGAGGTTATACCCCTCGATATCTACATTCCAGCGATAGGAGTCATCCCACCAGGTTTCAGTGATGGCTATGATATCATATTTGTGGTGTAGTGCTAGAAGTTGGAGTTCATCTTGTTTATTTCCCATGCTCTGTGCATTAGTGTAAAGGCATGTGAGCCCCTGGGATCTTCCCTTGAGCTGTTTAATTGGGATTATTGTGCTTTTGGTACTTGGTCCTTGTGTTTGTGCAGCCCTCCGTTTAGCCTTCTGGCGATTCCCAGGCATTATGGGTAAAGTAGTGTTCGCAAGGCTGTTGTCCCCCTCCCCCGGTGGACCTAGTTTAAAGTGCGTCTAATGAGGTTTGCGAGTCTGTGAGCAAAAAGGTGTTTTCCTACTTGTGTGAGATGCACCCCATCCCTTGCCAGTAGGCCATCCTCCTGGAATAGCAGGCCATGGTCGAGGAAGCCAAAGCGTTCCTCCTGACACCATTTTCTAAGCCAGTCATTGACCTGGCACACAGAATTCCCATGACCAAGAGAAAATACTGGGAGGGTCTGGTGGACATTGACCTTGAGTTTTTGGAGTTGTAGTTCACCTACACCCACAGAACACTGTGGACTCAAACAATGGTGGATCTGGACCAAACTCGGCACAAATACTCAATATGCCCAAATGTGAACACTGGTGAAGTTTGGGGAAAATAAACATTGCCATTTGGGAGTTGTAGTTGTTGGGATTTATAGTTCACCTACAATGAAATAGTATTCTCAACCCCACCAACGATAGAATTGGACCAACTTTGCACACAGAACCCCCATGACAAAGAGAAAAATACTATGTATTCTGATGGTCTTTGATGACCCCTCTGACACCCCCTCGTGACCCCCACAGAGGCCCCGACCCCCAGGTTGAGAAACACTGTTCTAGAGGTATTCTCTTGTGTGTTATTGCTTATATGTTTAGTTATATTTTATATTGTTTTCTTTGCTTGTTTTGCTTTGTTGATGTACTGTTGTATTTGTATTTGACGAGCTTGGCCTCATGTAAGCCGCCCTGAGTCCCTTCGAGGAGATGGTGGCGGGGTATAAATAATAATAATAATAATAATAATAATTATTATTATTATTATTATTATATTGGAGGTAGGTGTGAATGTTGCAATTGGCCACCTTGATTAGCATTTCATGGCCTAGCAGTTTCAAGGCCTGGGTTCTCACTGGCCTGGGGGAATCCTTTGTTGGGAAGTGATTTGCTGGCCCTAATTCTTTCTTGTATTGCTTGTATGTTGTAGAGAAAAGTCGTGTTACATTCTGAAATATTGGGTGGTTGTGAGTTTTCTGGGCTGTGTGTCCATGTCCTTGAAGCATTCTCTCCTGACGTTTTGCCTGCATCTATGGCAGGCATCCTCAGAGGTATAAATAAAGATTATTATTATTATTATTATTATTATTATTATTATTATTATTACTATTACTACTATATTGGAGGTAGGCGTGAATGTTGCAATTGGCCACCTTGATTAGCATTTCATGGCCTAGCAGTTTCAAGGCCTGGGTTCTCACTGCCTGGGGGAATCCTTTGTTGGGAAGTGATTTGCTGGCCCTGATTGTTTCTTGTATAGCTTGTATGTTGTAGAGAAAAGGCGTGTTACATTCTGAAATATTGGGTGGTTGTGAGTTTTCCAGGCTGTGTGTCCATGTTCCAGAAGCATTCTCTCCTGACGTTTTGCCTGCATCTATGGCAGGCATCCTCAGAGGTATAAATAAAGATTATTATTATTATTATTATTATTATTATTATTATTATTATATTGGAGGTAGGTGTGAATGTTGCAATTGGCCACCTTGATTAGCATTTCATGGCCTAGCAGTTTCAAGGCCTGGGTTCTCACTGGCCTGGGGGAATCCTTTGTTGGGAAGTGATTTGCTGGCCCTAATTCTTTCTTGTATTGCTTGTATGTTGTAGAGAAAAGTCGTGTTACATTCTGAAATATTGGGTGGTTGTGAGTTTTCTGGGCTGTGTGTCCATGTTTCAGAAGCATTCTCTCCTGACGTTTTGCCTGCATCTATGGCAGGCATCCTCAGAGGTTGTAAGGTCTGTTGCAAACTTGGATAATGGTGTTTATATATCTGTGGAATGTCCAATGTTCTTAAACATTGTCTTCATTATCTATGGTAGTTGTTTTGGCTTCATTTCTCATTGTAATTTCATTTTGTGTTGTTGCTGTTGTTGTATTCTATAAGTATGTTTTTCCTTTGAATGGTTGAAAACATTAGTTTTTTTTTAAAGCAATCTTCAGCACCTTTCCACCAGTAACATAGCAAATCCTCTCATTTTCTCACGTTCTTATCTCATTACAGGATTGGTTCGTTACGGCTTTATTGCCGACAATGGCAACGGTTGCAAATAGTTCAATATAACCTAGGGAATGATATTGACTGGAATGGAATGCAGCAGTTCCTCATGAGTTATGATGACTTGCCAGTCATGAGGAAATGTGCTGGGTCATGCGCCGTGCCCATTTCTGCTGGTGCTTAAATAAATCATGGGATTTCTATCTGGGCCTTGACAAGACAGAGTCCTAGATTGTACAGGAGTTGATTATAAATTGTATGATTCTAACTGTATTTGTGTTTAGATTGGCTGCAGTAATGCTGGAGTGGCCTAAGTCAGAGGAGTCCTCCATGTGCGTTGCCATGGAGACCGATGCAGGAGAGAGGGAAGTGGGAGGAGCTTAGAGGGGAGAGTTTGACAAAACGACAATTAAAAATCAGTTAGGGTTTAGGTTTAGAGGAGTGAGCAGTCCGGGTTTAGGTTCAGAGGAGTCAGGAGTTAGGAGTTGGGAGAGAAGGAAAGGAAAAGCGGCGGAGTGACTTGTGAAGCAAAGCTTTGAGGCTTTGAAAAGCTGGGTTTGGCTATTGGAAGTTTCTCAGGCTAGTGCAGCCGAATGATGAAACATAGCTGGTATTCTTTTAGTCTAAGGAGAGGCTAAAGAATATGTTACTTAGTATTTGATCTAGGGAGGATCAACTAAGGGAAACATCCCTGTATAGAAACTTTGTCTGAAACAAGTGCTCTACGTCAGAAAGATACTGTGTTACTTGAAAGAATGAACTGTTAAAGTTACAAGTATTATTCCAAGTGCAACAAGGAAAAGTTACGTCTTGCAACCACACGCTGTGTACTTAATAAAATTGTTAACTTTTATTTGAAGATTGCCTCAGTTCCGTCTATTCTGGGTACAAAGTGCCATTTCTCACAATATTACAACTTACCTCACGTGGTGGCAGAAACGCAGGGAAAAGTAACCAAATAAATCTACATTCTTCTCTCCAGTCACGCTACAGTATATACAGTGTAATTACTACTAAGTTATTACTTTCTTAATAAAGGAGGAGGTGCAATTGAACAGCCTCTCTTCTAACTTGATGGTAAATTTGGTTCCTAATCGGCAACCTCCATTGCAAATCGGCTAGTTCCTTTTAAAATTGGGAACTGGGGTAAAATCTCCTGAATACTGGTTCCTTTCAAATTGGTGGCAACAATAAATCATCCCTCAGCTTCCCTGCTTCTTTTCATAGATTAATACACCACATACATACATACAAACATTCACTTTTATTATAGATATAGATAGATGTATTTATTTGCCATATTGATACCCTGCCCTTCTCACCCCGAGGGAGACTCAGAGCGGCCTTACAAATAGGCAACGACCCTTTGTGTCTTCTCTGCAGAGGACTAGTAACTGCATTTAGGTTTCTGGTTGTGATACGTACTTGTATGATGTCTTTCCGCTCGTTTCCTTATGCTTCCACACATTTGTGTTCTTCTTCCCGCAGAGCTGAAAGGCGGCCTTTGGCATGCGACGATGGAAGGCCAGCATAATCATCCGCATCATCTAGGGGACCAGAACAACCCGCTCTGCAAAGTGGCAACCCAGGACTACCAGCATGAGGCTCAAGTAAGCAGCCCTTCCTCGCTTCCTCACTTCGTTCTGGCCTCCTGCCATTATTATTATTATTATTATTATTATTATTATTATTATTGTAGCCAATGGACACAAATGTGGTACATGTCCTCTCCGAACGTATTCTCCCCTACGAACCATCAAGATTACTAAGATCATCTGGAGAGGCCCTGCTCTCAGTCCCACCGGCCTCGCAAGCGCAGCTGGTGGGGACGAGGGACAGGGCCTTCTTGGTGGTGGCCCCACGACTCTGGAACTCTCTCCCTCTGGAGGCCAGAACCGCCCCATCCTTCCTAACATTTAGGAAACGGGTGAAGACGTGGCTGTGGAGTCAGGCCTTCGAGGAATGAGACAACACCATAGGACCATGGATGGAAGTGGATATAGATCCATCTTAATAGGACGACTGACCACTGTAGTTTTATATTTAGTGTTTTTAAAGTTGTTTTGTAATTTGTGATATATGATGTTTTAATGAATGTATACGTTTTTATGGCTGTAAACTGGGCTGAGTCCCTCAACGAGGTTGAGAAGCTCGATATACAAAACTGTGAAATAAATAAATAAATAAAACTAGTGCGCCAGCTGCGCCCATACCTTGGGAAGCCTGACTTGGCCACGGTAGTCCACGCTCTAGTCACATCCCGTTTAGACTACTGCAACACTCTCTACGTGGGGTTACCTCTGAAGACTGTTCGGAAGCTTCAAATGGTCCAACAATCGTCAGCCAGGATGTTAACAGGAGCGGCACTCAGGGAGCACACCACTCCTCTGTTGCGCCAGCTCCACTGGCTGCCAATTTGCTACCGGGCACAATTCAAAGTGCTGGCTTTAGTCTTTAAAGCCCTAAACGGTTCTGGCCCGACCTACCTGTCCGAACGCGTCTCCTCCTATGAACCAGTTAGGACATTAAGATCGTCTGGGGGGGCCCTGCTCTCGATCCCGCCGGCTTCACAAGCACGCCTGGCGGGGATGAGAGACAGGGCCTTCTCAGTGGTGGCTCCTCAGCTGTGGAACGCCCTTCCTGCAGATATTAGATCGGCCCCCTCCCTGTTGGCATTCCGGAGGAAAGTAAAGACCTGGCTGTTTGAACAGGCATTCGACTAAGCAGTGTGATTGATTGACTGACTATCGGAACACGGAATATCGGATAACGAGTTTGGATTCTGATTTCATTGATGAGACCTGATGGATGTGTTATATTGATGTAGTGATGTATTGATATTGATGTTTAATGATTTGTGATGCTATTGCTTTTAAATGATTAATGATTTTGTATTGTGTATACCTAAATTGTTGTAAACCGCTCTGAGTTGCCTAAGAAAGTAAATAATAATAATAATAATAATGTCCATGGCATATTAAGCGGGGGGGGGGGGGGGGGGGGGCAATGCTGGCCCATAACATCTACTAGCTTGAGATGCAAACACAAACAAAGTTTACTAAATGTCCTTTGACCAGAAGCTGGCCACTTGGAGTGCCTCTGGTGTTGTTATAAGAAGGTCCTCCATTGTGCGTGTGGCAGGGCTCAGGTTGCATTGTAGTCAGTGGTCTGTGGTTTGCATGTCGTGGACTCCACTTTGTGGCCCCATCTCTTAAGGTTGGCTCTGCATCTCGTGGTCTGTTCAGCTCCTTCCAAGTCTGAATGTATGAATTCCAAGTGTAAATATATGAATGATGCCCAGTCCCAGAACAAGCTTGAATAACTATAACCAAAGTCCACTCCAAAAGAAAAAGGCTGGAATAATTGGTTTTCTTTTTAATAGCGAGTAAGAGCGTCTGAAGCTTCGGAGAGCTTCTGTTCAACCCTTTCAAAGTGCCCTGCTTGAGTGGTGATGGCACGATCGTCAGCATAGAGGAAACTCTCTGTCCTTTCTGGCAGTGGCTGCTCATTTGTGTAAATGTTAAACCTTGATGGAGCAACCTGGTTGTTCTTGTAATAGGCAGTAAGAGTACCTCAAGCTTCAGAGAGCTTCTGTTCAGCCATCTCAAAGCTCCCTGCTTGTGCGGTGATGGCATGATCGTCAGCATAGATGAAACTCTCTGCTCCTTCTGGCAATAGCTGGTCATTTGTATAAATGTTAAACATTGATGGTGCAACCTGGTTTTCCTTTTAGTAGGCAGTAAGAGTAGTTCTGTTCAACCATTTCAAAGCTCCCTGCTTGGGCGGTGATGGCATGATCGTCAGCATAGATGAAACTCTCTATCCCGTCCGGCAGTGGCTGGTCATGTGTGTAAATGTTAAACACTGATGGTGCAATTTAGTTTTCCTTTTAGTAGGCAGTAAGACCACCTAAAGCTTCGGAGAGCTGTTCAGCCATCTCAAAGCTCCCTGCTTGGGTGGTGATAGCATGATCGTCAGCATAGGTGAAACTCTCTGTCCCGCCTGGCAGTGGCTGGTGATGTGTGTAAATGTTAAACCTTGATGGTGCAACCTGTTTTTCCTTTTAGTAGTCAGTAAGAGCACCTCAAGCTTCAGAGAGCTTCTGTTGAACATATCTAACCTCCCTGCTTGGGCGGTGATGGCACGATCGTCAGTGTAGATTAAACTCTCTATCCTGTCTGGTAGTGGCTGGTCATTTGTGTAAATGTTAAACACTGATGGTGCAACCTGGTTTTCCTTTTAGTAGTCAGTAAGAGCACCTCAAGCTTCAGAGAGCTTCTGTTGAACATATCTAAGCTCCCTGCTTGGGCAGTGATGGCACGATCGTCAGTGTAGATTAAACTCTCTATCCTGTCTGGTAGTGGCTGGTCATTTGTGTAAATGTTAAACACTGATGGTGCAACCTGGTTTTCCTTTTAGTAGTCAGTAAGAGCACCTCAAGCTTCAGAGAGCTTCTGTTGAACATATCTAAGCTCCCTGCTTGGGCAGTGATGGCACGATCGTCAGTGTAGATTAAACTCTCTATCCTGTCTGGTAGTGGCTGGTCATTTGTGTAAATGTTAAACACTGATGGTGCAACCTGGTTTTCCTTTTAGTAGTCAGTAAGAGCACCTCAAGCTTCAGAGAGCTTCTGTTCAGCCATTTCAAAGCTCCTTGCTTGGGTGGTGATGGCACAGTCGTCAGCATAGAGGAAATTCTTTGTCTCTTTCTATCAGTGGAAGTCATTTGTGTAAATGTTAAACATGGATGGAGGAAGCACTCCATATCTTCTTGCATGTAGTGAACATTTCCACGCATGCTCCAGAGTCTTATACTAAGGCAGTTTCCTAAAGAAAAGTCCTCTGTCGTCGTTGCCTTCATATTGGGTGGATTTCTGACTCGACCAAGTAGGATCCTGCAGTCAAGAGGGCCGCGAAACAGCCGCATTTGGAGGCCGAGAGCCCCATCATTCTTTGCTGAGCCAATTCATTAAGGGAGCAAAGCCAAACATCAGGATGAGATTTACAAAAACAATGTGTTGCTTGTATTGTCGAAGGCTTTCATGGCCGGAATCACTCAATTCTTGTGGGTTTTTTCGGGCTATATGGCCATGTTCTAGAGGCATTTCTCCTGACGTTTCGCCTGCATCTATGGCAAGCTTCCTCAGAGGGTGAGGTCTGCTGGAGCTGGGAAAAAAGGGGTTTATATGTCTGTGGACTGACCAGGGTGAGACAAAAGGCTTTTGTAAGTTGGGCTAGGTGTGAATCTTTTCAACTGCCCACCTTGATTAGCATACAATGGGCTGACTGTGCCTGGAGCAAACTCTTCTTGAAAGGTGATTAGATGTCCCTGCCTGTTTTTCTCTCTGCTGTTTTAATTTTAGAGTTTTTTAATACTGGTAGCCAGACTTTGTTCATTTTCATGGTTTCTTCCTTTCTGTTGAAATTGTCCACATGTTTGTGGATTTCAATGGCTTCTCTGTGTAGCTCTCTGACATGGTGGTTGTTGGTGTGGTCCAGCATTTCTGTGTTCTCAAATAAAATGCTGTGTCCAGGTTGGTTCATCAGGTGCATGGTATACGGTAGTCTCCTGCAGAGGTGAGTCTACCGTATACCTGCAGGAGTCTACCGTATACCATGCAGCTGTGGACAAGTCTACATAAGGACCACCAAACGCAGCATTGCCCAAACAAGAATCCAGGAACATGAAAGGCACTGCAGACTACTCCAACCAGAGAAATCAGCCATAGCAGAGCACCTGATGAACCAACCTGGACACAGCATAGTATTTGAGAACACAGAAATGCTGGACCACACCAACAACCACCATGTCAGAGAGCTACACAGAGAAGCCATTGAAATCCACAAACATGTGGACAATTTCAACAGAAAGGAGGAAACCATGAATACTGGCTACCAGTATTAAAAAATTCTAAAATGGCAACAGCAAAACAGCAGAGAGAAAAACAGGCAGGGACATCTAATCACCTTTCAAGAAGAGTTTGCTCCAGGCACAGTCAGCCCATTGTATGCTAATCAAGGTGGTCAGTTGAAAAGATTCACACCTAGCCCAACTTACAAAAGCCTTTTGTCTCATTCCACAGATATATAAACCCCTTTTTTCCCAGCTCCAGCAGACCTCACCCTCTGAGGAAGCTTGCCATAGATGCAGGCGAAACGTCAGGAGAAATGCTTCTAGAACATGGCCATATAGCCCGAAAAAAACCACAAGAACTGAATGTGTTGCTTGCGAACACATGGTGCTCAATGTTGGGCCGCGCGGAACACACACACCCCACCTCTTTCCCTAATGCAGCAATTTGTCATATTAAGTCATTTAGCAGTAATTGATCTCCTTGAATTAGCCAAGTTACATTTTGAGCCATTAGGGTTAATTACAGCCTCATTTGGCAGGATGGAGCCCCCGTAATTATCCCACGAACAAGATTAGGAAGTGTTCTGATGCAGCAGATACAGTCGTAGCCTCTCGGCGCACAGGCAGGAATTGGCAAAGGCACGAGTTCAAGGGAATCAGGAGCTCATCATGCTTGGTTTCTTCTGTTGCTCTGGCGCTGGGGTGCTTCGTGGCCATGTGGGGTCATGCCCTGTGGTTTTGGACACTCCTCATGCCTGCTAAATGCATTGCTGCCTCTCGAAATGAAAAAGGGGGGCTTTGAGATTATTATTTATTATTTTATTTATTATTATTTATTATTTTATTTATTTAATATTATTATTTATATAAATTACTTATTGAGATTATTAATGGTTTGCAAAAGCATCCCAAACACAGGCTTGGGGTTAATATTGGAAGGCAGCAAGATGACAGCGGTTTCTGCATCTCGTATGCTTCTGCAAAGGTGTTTAGAGTGGCTTGTAGGTCTTCTGAATGAGCACAGGCTACGTTATCATTGGCATATTGGAGTTCTATAACAGATGTTGTTGTGAACTTGGAAGAGTCCTGTTGGAAAAGCAGAGGAGGAACCATTTTTGCGCGAGGAACAATAGAAAGTGTACTTAAGGTGTTGTGAAATAGATGTGAGCTAGCTATTCATAAACATTCTTGGCTGGGAATCCTTTGTTGGGAGGTTATTAGCTGGCCCTGATTGTTTCTTGCATTGCTTGTATGTTGTAGAGTAAAGGCATGTTACATTCTGAAACGTTGGGTTGTTGTGAGTTTTTAGCATTTAATGGCCTTGCAGCTTCACGGTCTGGCTTCTTACTGCCTGGGGGAATCCTTTGTTGGGAGGTGATTAGCTGGCCCTGATTGTTTCCTGTATTATTCGTATGTTGTAGATTAAAGGCGTATTACATTCTGAAACATTGGGTTGTTGTGAGTTTTTAGCATTTAATGGCCTTGCAACCTCAGGGTCTGGGTTCCTACTACCTGGGGGAATCCTTTGTTGGGAGGTGATTAGCTGGCCCTGATTGTTTCTTGTATTGCTTGTATATTGTAAAGGCATGTTACATTCTGAAACTTTGGGTTGTTGTGAGTTTTTAGCATTTAATGGCCTCGCAACTTCAGGGTCTGGGTTCTTACTGCCTGGGGGAATCCTTTGTTGGGAGGTGATTAGCTGGCCCTGATTGTTTCTTGTATTGCTTGTATATTGTAAAGGCATGTTACATTCTGAAACTTTGGGTTGTTGTGATTTTTTAGCATTTAATGGCCTCGCAACTTCAGGGTCTGGGTTCTTACTGCCCGGGGGAATCCTTTGTTGGGAGGTTATTAGCTGGCCCTGATTGTTTCTTGTATTGCTTGTATATTGTAAAGGCATGTTACATTCTGAAACTTTGGGTTGGTGTGAGTTTTTAGCATTTAATGGCCTTGCAACTTCAGGGTCTGGGTTCTTACTGCCTGGGGGAATCCTTTGTTGAGAGGTGATTAGCTGGCCCTAATTGTTTCCTGTATTGCTTGTATGTTGTAAAGGCATGTTACATTCTGGAACATTGGGTTGTTGTGAGTTTTTAGCATTTAATGGCCTTGCAGGGTCTGGCTTCTTACTGCCTGGGGGAAGCCACATACACATTTTCACTTTTATTTTATTTTATTTATTTTATTTAATTATTTTTATTATTTCACTTTTATTTTATTTATTTAATTAACTATTTTTTTATCATTTCACCTTTATTTTATTTTTATTTCATTTTATTATTTTTATTATTTCACTTTTATTTATTTATTTATTTATTTATGGTTTTTATTATATCTATAGATAGATAAGTGAATATGTAAACATAGATGGGGTTGTGATATAATTGCTGCTCACGGAGTCAGAGCGACAATGCAGGTTGGGAAAGAGATAGTCTTCTTGGCTTTAGGTTGACGTTGGGTAGTAAGTAACTCAGAGTAGGCAAGCGTAGTTTTAATTTTCTGATATTTTCCTGCCAAATGATTGCTCTCCCTCCGTTAGATGCTTGGAGCTGGTGCAACACATCCATTTCCATGAGTGTTGGCGTAAGCCTTCTGAAGGAAGGCACCCCCACCACCTTTTCCCTTCTGCTTCCAAGTGTGTGTGTGTGTGTTGCAGATGCTTTTGCGTATGATTGACCCAGCGGACTCTGTCTTACGCTAAATCCAACTGTTTCTCCGCCTGGCCCAGGACTGCTCTCCACTTGCCAGGATCTCTGTCCAAAGAAGAGACTTTCCAAGCCATTTTCTGTTCTTTTCTCCAACTGCATTCCTAGGGATTCTGTCTCGGAACGTCTCTGCACAAGGCTTGTGTCCAACTGCGGTTTCTTAATGTGTTCTTGTACTTACTTAGGCGATCCCTCGTAGCTCTTCAAGTGTAGTGTCTTGGTGGTGGCTGTGGAGCCCTATTCTTAACCCACATATTATTCCACATGCCTGTGAGACGTGGACTGTCTACAGATGTCACATGCAACTCCTGGAATGATTCCATCAGCGCTGCCTCTGAAAAATCCTGCAAATCGCTTGGGAAGACAAGCGGACAAACGTCAGCATGTTGGAAGAAGCAAAGACCACCAGCATTGAAGCGATGGTCCTCCGCCACCAACTCCACTGGACTGAAGGCAACACTGTCCGGATGCCCGACCACCGTCTCCCAAAGCAGTTGCTCTACTCCGAACTCAAGAATGGAAAATGGAATGTTGGAGGACAGGAAAAGAGATTGAAAGATGGGCTCAAAACCAACCTTAAAACCTCTGGCATAGACACTGAGAACTGGGAAGCCCTGGCCTTTGAGCTCTCTAATTGGAGGTCAGCTGTGACCAGCAGTGCTGCGGAATTCGAAGAGGCAGAAATGAAGGGCGAAAGGGAGAAATGTGCCAAGAGGAAGGAGACACGTTAAGCCAACCCCATTTGGGACCGCCTTCCGTCTGGAAACCGATGCCCTCACTGTGGAATAATTACTTACTTACTTACTTACTTAGGCGATCCCTCGTTTTCCGAGGAGGACTGTCTTCCAATATTCCTGTGGGTCCGTATGTGGCTGTGGAGCCCTCTTCTTGCTCTGCATCTTCCGCAGTGAGGGCATTGGTTTCCAGGTGGAAGGCGGTCTCGGTCGGGGTTGGCTTGACACGCCTTCCTCCTGGCACGTTTCTCCCTTTCACCCTTCACTCATGCCTCCTCGAATTCTGTAGCACTGCTGGTCACAGCTGACCTCCAGCTGGAGCGCTCAAGGGCCAGGGCTTCCCAGTTCTCAGTGTCTATGCCAGAGTTTTTAAGGTTGGCTTTGAGGCCATCTTTCAATCTCTTTTCCTGTCCACCAACGTTTCGTTTTCCGTTCTTAAGTTTGGAGTAGAGCAACTGCTTTGGGAGACGGTGGTCAGGCATCCGGACAACGTGGCTGGTCCAGGAGAGTTGATGGCGGAGGAGCATCGCTTCAATGCTGGTGGTCTTTGCTTCTCCCAGCATGATAACATTTGTCCACCTGACTTCTTCCCAAGAGATTTGCGGGATTTTTCGGAGGCAACGCTGATGGAATCTTTCCAGGAGTTGCATGTGATGTCTGTAGACAGTTCACGTTTCGCAGGCGTTTAGCAGGGTTGGGAGGACAATAGCTTTGTAAACAAGCCCCTTGGTCTCTCTACGGATGTCCCGGACCTCAAACACTCTCTGCTTCATTTGGGAAAATGCTGCACTCGCAGAGCTCAGGCGGTGTTGTATTTCAGTCTCAATGTTGACGTCTGTAGACAGTCCATGTTTCGCAGGCGTTTAGCAGGGTTGGGAGGAGGATAGCTTTATCAACAAGTCCCTTGGTCTCCCTACGGATGTCCCGGTCCTCAAACACTCGCAGAGCTCAGGCGGTGTTGTATTTTGGTGTCAATGTTGACTTTGGTGGAGAGGTGGCTGCCAAGGGAGCGGAAATGGTCAACAGTTTCTAATGTGAGACCATAAAGCTGTATTTCTGGCATTGCAGAAAGATTGGCTGGTGAGTGCTGGAAGAGCACTTTGGTTTTCTCAATGCTCAATGACAGCCCTTGCTTCTTGTATGCTTCTGCAAAGGTGTTGGGAGAGGCTTGGAGGTCGTCTTCTGCATGCGCACAGACTACGTTATCATCAACATATTGGAGTCCTATAACAGATGTTGTAGATCTTCTGAATGAGCACAGACTGTGTTGTCATCAACATATTGGAGTTCTATAACAAACGTTGTAAGTCTTCTTCTGAATGCACACAGACTGTGTTATCATCGGCATATTGGAGTCCTATAACAGATGTTGTAGATCTTCTGAATGAGCACAGACTGTGTTGTCATCAACATATTGGAGTTCTATAACAGACGTTGTAAGTCTTCTTCTGAATGCACACAGACTACGTTATCATCGGCATATTAGAGTCCTATAACAGATGTTGTAGATCTTCTGAATGAGCACAGACTGTGTTGTCACCAACATGGAGTTCTATAACAGACATTGTACGTCTTCTTCTGAATGCACACAGACTACATTATCATCGGCATATTGGAGTCCTATAACAGATGTTGTAGATCTTCTGAATGAGCACAGACAGTGTTGTCACCAACATTTTGGAGTTCTATAACAGACGTTGTAAGTCTTCTTCTGAATGCACACAAACTATGTTATCATTGGCATATTGGAGTCCTATAACAGATGTTGTAGATCTTCTGAATGAGCACAGACTGTGTTGTCACCAACATGGAGTTCTATAACAGACATTGTATGTCTTCTTCTGAATGCACACAGACTACATTATCATCGGCATATTGGAGTCCTATAACAGATGTTGTAGATCTTCTGAATGAGCACAGACTGTGTTGTCATCAACATATTGGAGTTCTATAACAGACGTTGTAAGTCTTCTTCTGAATGCACACAGACTGTGTTATCATCGGCATATTGGAGTCCTATAACAGATGTTGTAGATCTTCTGAATGAGCACAGACTGTGTTGTCATCAACATATTGGAGTTCTATAACAGACATTGCAAGTCTTTTTCTGAATGCACACAGACTATATTATCATTGGCATTTGGAGTCCTATAACAGATGTTGTAGATCTTCTGAATGAGCACAGACTGTGTTGTCATCAACATATTGGAGTTCTATAACAGACATTGCAAGTCTTTTTCTGAATGCACACAGACTATATTATCATTGGCATATTAGAGTCCTATAACAGATGTTGTAGATCTTCTGAATGAGCTCAGACTGTGTTGTCATCAACATATTGAAGTTCTATAACAGACATTGTAAGTCTTCTTCTGAATGCACACAGACTGTGTTATCATCTGCATATTGGAGTTCTATAACAGACTTTGTTGTGAACTTGGAAGAGCAGAGCGGTACCTATGAGGAAGTGTTTGGTTAAGTTTCTGACCTCTTTGTGCTTCAGAGTTACTTGTGACACTGTGGCATCAAGACATTGATTGCAAACTGCCAAAATAATGGTGCAACATAGATCCATTGCAGAGTTTTAATGCTGTGCCCTTGCATCAAAGTAATCATCAATTGCACATTCATATTATGTGCAAAGGTGACACCCATGCAACTCAAGAATGGAATTTCCATCTATCCCTTGTTACCCAAAATTAAGACATTTTAGACTGTTTCCCCCTCCTGCAATTCAGCGCAAATGCGTTGCAATATTCAGTGTGTTGACGCCATTCTGTGAATTCCCGTGTGGCTTACGTGCAGATGGCGCAGGTTGGCGGCACATTACAAGGCTGACAAGAGGGGTCAGGTGCATCTCGCAGGCGCCTTTAATTGGCTCTCTTCCGCACGGGAAACTATTCCAGCAGACAAGCCTTCTCTTTTCTTCACCTTTCAAGCGCACGTTTTTCTCTCTTAACCAGTGTGAGGCTGAAAAATATCTTCTAATTTGCAATCGTGCGTGCAGTGTCTTGATATCCTAGACGGGGAGGCTGCATTCCCATTGCCAGCGGAGAACTGGCTGCACTGGTTTCCCGTCCCTTTCTCAATCCAGTTCAAGGAAGCCCTTCACCGTTTAGGAGTGAAGGACCTGTGGCATCTATAACAGTGGTTCTCAACCTTCCTAATGCCGCGACCCCTTAATACAGCTCCCCATGTTGTGGTGACCCCCAACCATAACATTCTTTTGCTACGTCATAACCCTAATTTTGCTCCTGTTATGAAACATACTTTGGGAGTTGTAGTTGTTGGGATTTATGGTTCACCTACAATCAAAGATTATTCTGAACTCCACCAGCGATGGAATTGGGCCAAACCTGGCACACAGGACTCCCATGACCAACAGAAAACACTGGAAGGGTTTGGTGGGCATTGACCTTGAGTTTGGGAGTTGTAGTTCACCTACAGAGAGCACTATGGGCTCAAACAATGGTGGATCTGGACCAAACTTGACACAAATACTCAGTATGTTAAATGTGAACAACTGGGGGAGTTTGGGAAAATAGGCCTTGACATTTGGGAGTTGTAGTTGCTGGGATTTATAGTCCACCTACAATCAAAAAGCATTCTGAACCCACCAATGATAGAATTGGGCCAAACTTCCCACACAGGAACCCCCATGACCAACAGAAAATACTGTGTTTTCTGATGGTCTTTGGTGACCCCTCTGGCACCTCCTGGCGACCCCTCCAGGGGTCCCGACCCCCAGGTTGAGAAACACTGATCTATAGGGTCCATAGGAGCTGAAACATGCATGCTTTGCAATCTTCGGAGGCCTTTGATGTCCCCTATAATCACAGAAACATTCCTTTTATTTAGCTTTTAGGTGGCGCAGGTTAAGCCCTTGTGTTGGCAGGACTGCTGACCGACAGGTCGGCGGTTCGAATCTGGGGAGAGTGGGTGAGCTCCCTCTGTCAGCTCCAGCTTCCCGTGCGGGGACATGAGAGAAGCCTCCCACAAAGATGGTAATAACATCTAACATCTGGGCAACATCCTTGCAGATGGCCAATTCTCTCAAACCAGAAACGACTTGCAGTTTCTCAAAAAAAAAATCGTAGCCTTTTATTATTATTTACTAATTTTTATGATATAGTTGTGGAAAGGGATTTAAAATCTGACTGGATCTTTTGGAAGGACTGGAGAGCAGCAGCAGCAGGAGGAGGATGAGACGGGCTTTAGCACAGCAGGTTAACCGCCAGGTGCGGTAAATCTTGCCAACTGGAAGATTGACGGTTCGAAGTCCAGGTTAGGGTGAGCTCCTGGCCTTTCAGTCCAGCTCCTGCAAACCTAGCAGTTTTGAAAACAGCAATGTAGTAGATAAATAGGTACCGTTTAAGGAGGGAGGTATCCAAGGAAAGGACTGGCACAACAGGTTAATCGTCAGCTGCAGTGAATCTTGCCAACCAGAAGTCAGCAATGTGAGTAGATAAATAGGTGAGTAGATAAATAGGTATCGTTTAAGGAGGGAGGTATTCAAGGAAAGGGCCGGGCTTTAGCACAACAGGTTAATCGTTAGCTGCAGTAAATCTTGCCAACTGGAATTTTGACAATTCAAAGTACAGGTCAGGTTGAGCTCCTGGCCTTTCAGTCCAGCTCCTGCCAACCTAGCAGTTTCAAAAACAGCAATGTGAGTAGCTAAATAGGTACCGCTTAAGGAGGGAGGTATTCAAGGCGCTGATAAGGAAAGGGCTGGGCTTTAGCACAGTAGGTTAACCACCAGCTATGGTAAATCTTGCCAACCGGAATTTTGACAATTCAAAGTCTGGGTCAGGGTGAGCTCCTGGCCTTTCAGTCCAGCTCCTGCCAACCTAGCAGTTTCAAAAACAGAAATGTGAGTGGATAAATAGGTACCGCTTAAGGAGGAAGGTATTGGGCCGGGCTATAGCACAGCAGGTTAACCACCAGCTGCACTAAATCTTGCCAACCAGAAGATTGACAGTTCGAAGTCCGGGTCAGGGTGAACTGCTGGCCTTTCAGTCCAGCTCCTGCCAACCTAGCAGTTTCGAAAACAGCAATGTGAATAGATAAATAGGTACCGCTTAAGGAGGGAGGTATTGGGATGGACTTTAGCACAGCAGGTTAACAGTCAGCTGCAGTAAATCTTGCCATATGGAAGATTGACAGTTCGAAGTCTGGGTCAGGGTGAACTGCTGGCCTTTCAGTCCAGCTCCTGCCAACCTAGCAGTTTCGAAAACAGCAATGTGAATAGATAAATAGGTACCGCTTAAGGAGGGAGGTATTGGGCCGGGCTTTAGCACAGCAGGTTAACAGTCAGCTGCAGTAAATCTTGCCAGCCAGAAGATTGACAGTTCGAAGTCCGGGTCAGGGTGAACTGCTGGCCTTTCAGTCCAGCTCCTGCCAACCTAGCAGTTTCGAAAACAGCAATGTGATTAGATAAATAGGGTTAAGGAGGGTGGTATTCAAGGCACTGAAAGGGAAAGGGCCGGGCTTTAGCGCAGCAGGTTAACCACCAGCTGTGGTAAATCATGCCAACCGGAAGATTGACAGTTCAAAGTCCGGGTCAGGGTGAGCTCTTGGCCTTTCAGTCCAGCTCCTGCCAACCTAGCAGTTTTGAAAACAGCAATGTGAGTAGATAAATAGGTACCACTTAAGGAGGGAGGTATTCGGGGCACTGATAACGAACGGGCCGGGCTTTAGCACAGCAGGTTTATCTTCCTTTCTGTTAGTAATGAGGCCAACCCTCACCTGCAAATATTGCATTTTAGAAATGGGAAACACGGGAGGGAAAGAAGCGACCTCTCCTCGTCAATAGGGAGTTTTTTTTGGCATGTTTTGGCTTGACCTGGGTTTGCTCCTTTGTTTGCGCTGTAACTTCGCCTCCTCTTAATTAGGTCTGATGGGTTGCGAGAGTCAATGCAAATCTAGGTCATTGCATATGCAAATGCGCAGCTGTAGTCTTGGCGCATGCCAGAGTGGATCAGCGGAGGTGTCCGGTCCTCGCCCTGCGTTAATGGGCCTTGGCAAGCCGGCTTCCGTGGGTTGAGACACACCGAACGGAGCGCGAAACCCACACGCAGGAAACTCCGCGGCTGCCACGACGTGTTTTTCCATGCACAGCACACACCCACCTAGCCGATGTCTTCGTTATTTCCAGCATTGATTCGCCATCAACTGTGATAGTGTTTGTGTTCCGCATTTTAGACTATTAATCATAACTATACTATTTTATTGTGACCTTGTTAGAAATCATAGCCTTTTGGGGAAAGTGATGCCATTACCTTTTGGGAAATGGATATCTCGATAACCTTTTGGAAAATGTATTTATGATATTTATCTATGTACAATATTTATTTATTTATGATATTTCTCATTAAATATCGTAAAGAAAATGGCATTCTCCTCCCATTTTGGGATAATCAGGAATCTCCCTGAAAAGAGTTAAATACTCGCTCGAGTCAACCTTCTCCTTAGTGCGAAATATTCACCAGTACTCTTGCAAAGCAATTAGGTTTCTCAGTTGTTAGACTGAAATGCCATGATATCCCTTGGAACTGATAGGGACAAAGATATGTCTATACTCATACACACACACATCTATATAAATAAAATATAATGTTTGTTTCTGGGATTAACATAACTCAAAAACCACTGGACGAATCGACACAAAATTTGGACACATTACACCTCTCAGGCCAAGGAGTGACCATCACTCATAACCCCCTCCCCCCAAAACAGCAAAAACGACTTAAAAACTCCAAAAAGCTAAATGATGAAAAGCTAAATGATGGTACAGAAAAAAGAGGAGAAAGAGGGAGGGAAGGAAGGGGAGAAAAAAAGGAAGGAAGGAAGGAAGGAAGGAAGGAAGGAAGGAAGGAAGGGGGAAAGAAAAAGAAAAAGAAAAAAGGAAAGAGAGAAGGAAGCATGGAAGCAAAGAGCGAAGGAAGGAAGGAAAGAGGTAGAGAAGGAAGAAAAACAGAAAGTAGAAGGAAAAGAAAAAGGGGAAGGGAAGGAAAGAGGTATAGAAGGAAGGAAGGAGAGAAGGAAGGAAAAAAGGAAAGGAAGGAAAGAGGGAGTGAAGGAAGGAAGGAGGGAAAGAGGGAGGGAAGGAAAGAGAGAAGGAAAGATGAAAACAAGCAAAGGAAGGAAGGAAAGAGGTAGAGAAGGAAGAAAGGTGAGAAAGAGGAAGAGAAGGAAAGAGGTAGAGAAGGAAGGAGGGAGAGAAGGAAGGAAAAAAGGAAAGGAGGGAAAGAGAGAGTGAAGGAAGGAGGGAAAGGAGAGAAAGAGGAAGAGAAAGAAAAGAGGGAGCAAGCAAAGGAAGGAAGGAAAGAGGTAGGGAAGGAAGAAAGGAGAGAAAGAGGGAGGAAGGAAAGAGGTAGAGAAGGAGGGAAGGAGAGAAGGAAGGAAAAAAGGGAAAGGAAGGAAAGAGGGAGTGAAGGAAGGAGAGAAAGAAGGAGGGAAAGCAAGAGAGAAGGAAGGATGAAAACAAAAAGCAAAGGAAGGAAGGAAGGAAAGAGGTAGAGAAGGAAGAAAAGTCAGAAAACAGAAGGAAAAGAAAAAGGGGGAAGGAACGAAAGAGGTAGAGAAGGAAGGAAGGAGAGAAGGAAGAAAGGAAAGGAAGGAAAGAGGGAGTGAAGGAAGGAGAGAAAGGGAGGGAAGGAAAAAGAGGAGGAAGAATGAAAACAAAAAGCAAAGGACGAGGTAGAGAAGGAAGAAAGGAGAGAAAGAGGAAGAGAAAGAAAAAGGGGGGAAGGAAGGAAAGAAGTAGGAAAGGAAGGAGACAAGGAAGGAAAAAAGGAAGGAAGGAAAGAGGTAGAGAAGGAAGAAAGGAGAGAAAGAAGAAGAGAAAGAAAAGGGGGGAAGGAAGGAAAGAGGTAGAAGGAAGGAAGGAGAGGAAGAGGAAGAGAAAGAAAAAGGGAGGGAGGAAACTCACACACTTCCTTTTGAAACTCCTGGTGTTGCTCTGTGTCGTGCTGATTGGCGGCTTTCTTTTTCCAGCAGAGACATTTGACCAGCTACCCGTACCGCTGCACCTTGGCAGACTTTCAGATCGAAAAGAAGATCGGAAGGGGTCAGTTCAGCGAAGTCTACAAGGCCACCTGCCTTCTGGACAGGAAACCAGTGGCGCTCAAGAAAGTGCAGGTGAGATTGGAGTGGTCAAGGCAGGCGGGCAGAATGTCCAGCGCTGGCATACACGGGCCAGAGGGTATCCCCTTCTCTTTTGACATTCCTCGATCTCGGGGTGTTGCCATATTCACTCAAGTCTCATGCGCCATTGAGTCTAATGCTAGCTTGGCAGGAGCTGGGCCTAACAGCAGGAGCTCATGCTGCTCCCCGGATTTGAACCTATGACCTTTCGGTCAGCAAATTCAGCAGCTCAGGCATGAAGCAGCCGGACCTTGAAAACTGCTAGGTAGATCAATAGGTACTGCTTTCACGGGAAGGTAACAATGCTTCATGCAGTCATAACCTTGGAGGTGTCTATGGACAACACCAGCTCTTTGGCTTAGAAATGGAGATGAAAAACGGGGGAATTCCAGACAAAAAAAAATGATCAGGCCCAGCTGCTTTTTTTTTTGTCGTGTCAGGAGCAACTTGAGAAACTGCAAGTCACTTCTGGTGTGAGAAAATTGGCCGTCTGCAAGGACGTTGCCCAGGGGACGCCCGAATGTTTTGATGTTTTTATCATCCTTGTGGGAGGCTTCTCTGATGTCCCCACATGGGTAGCTGGAGCTGACAGAGGGAGCTCATCTATCCTCTCCCCGGATTTGAACCTGCGATCTGTCGGTCTTCAGTCCTGCTGGCACAGGGGTTTAACCCACTGCGCCGTCGGGGGCCAGCTAATCACCTCCCAACAAAGGATTCCCCCAGGCAGTAAGAAGCCAGATCTTGAAACTGCTAGGCCATTGAATGCTAAGCAAGCTGGCCAATGGCAACATTCACACGCCTCCCACAGACAAGAGTTCTTTCTCCCACCCTGGACATTATTCCACAGATATATAATAATCCCAATTTCCTAGTTTCCAAGAGACCTCACAACCTCTGAGGATGCCTGCCATAGATGCGGGTGGAAGGTCAGGAGAGAATGCTTCTGGAACATGGTCATATAGCCTGAAAAAACCTACAACAACCCTGTGATTCTGGCCATGAAAGCCTTCGACAATAATAATAATAATAATAATAATAATAATAATAATACGTTCTTTGGGGTGGTTGAGAAGCTAATACCTTTGCTGCCTGATGGTTCAATGTACACAAACCTCACAAACCCTGAGGATGCCTGCCATAGATGCAGGTGAAACGTCAGGAGAAAATGCTTCTGGATCATGGCCAGGCATCCCCGAAAACACACAACAACCCAGACCGACAAGTCTTGATGATGATCCAGAAAGGAGGGAAAGCTAGTTTGGGTTGCTCTAGATGAGAAAGTGAATAATTTCTTCCTCCTTCTTCCTTTTTTTTCTCTCCTTCAAGATATTTGAAATGATGGATGCCAAGGCGAGACAAGATTGCATTAAAGAAATAGACCTTTTGAAGGTAAGAAGGAGGCTTCCAACTCTTGGATATATTCAGGGTGAGAGAGAGAGAGAGAGAGAATGGGTCCAGACGATTGCTTCCCATTGTAACCTCAGGGAAACCAGGCTCTTGCAGAATCGGTCTTTGATTCCACTTCTGTTTGCATTTTGAACAAGGAAGGATGTTGTGAAAAGCAGGAGCCGACTCTTTCCAAGAGAACGATGGGTTCTTCTCCCTCGCTGGAGTGGTCTGCATGGCTTGAGAGATAGATAGAGGCAGATGAAATAGGGTTATGTAAGTGCTACACTATTGGAGATGCATAAGCTTCAGTCTAAGAGAGAGAAAGATATGGAGTATGATAGTAATAATATACTAATATATACAATATATATTATGTATTATATGTTATATATTATCAGTGAAACAACTGATATCATACGAAAGCTGACTGGCACAACCTGGGGATCACAACCAGACACAGTGAAGACATCTGCCCTTGCGCTGTGCTACTCTGCTGCTGAGTATGCATGCCCAGTGTGGAACACATCTCACCACGCTAAAACAGTAGATATGGCTCTTAATGAGACATGCCGCATTATCACAGGGTGTCTGCGCCCCACACCACTGGAGAAATTACACTGCTTAGCTGGCATTGCACCACCAGACATCCACCGGGAAGCAGCAGCAATAGTGAAAGGACCAAGGCAGAGAAATCTCCAGCTCATCCCTTGTTTGGGCATCAGCCAGCACATCAACGACTTAAATCAAGACATAGTTTTCTAAGATCTACAAAGGACAAAAAGGAGGAAAGGGAAGGGTGGAAGGAGAAACAGGGATCGAGGGAAGGAGGGAGGAAAGAAGGAAGGAAGGATGGATGGAAGGGAAAGGAAGAAGGAAGGAGAGAAGGAAGGAAGGAGAGAGAGGGAAGGAGGGACACTCGTTGGAACACCCCAGCAAGCGAGAGTCCAAAAGTGGCAGGCTCAAACTCAGCACCTCAATCCATGGCTGATACCAAAGGAAAGACTCCCCCTGGGCACACAGAGGACTGGGCGACTTGGAAGGCGCTGAACAGACTGAGCTTGGGCACCACGAGATGCAGAGCCAACCTCAAGAAATGGGGCCACAAAGTGGAATCCATGACATGCGAGTGCGGAGAAGAGCAAACCGCTGACCACCTGCTGCAATGCACCCTGAGCCCTGCCACATGATGCGCAAGGGAGGACCTTCTTGCAGCAACACCAGAGGCACCCCAAGGGGACAGAGACTGGTCAAAGGACATCTAATCAACTACCAAGTTTGCAAATGTTGTGTTTTGTCTGTTTCTTTGTTTTGATCTGTTAGAAATGTAATATAATTGACTGGTTAATCTGACACGACAAATAAATAACCACATTGTTGGCTCATGTTCAGCTTGTGGCCTGCTCAGACTCCTAGATCTTCCTGCTCTTGCAATAGGAGAGCTGACCAGGTGTACCTTCTCCTCCCCCAGTTGGGGGTCTTTGTATTGTGACCCTACCCAAGCGTTAGGACCCGATGCAGCTGTGTGGGTCGCTTAGCCGTAAGACCAGCGTATTGTGTGTTGAGTGTTGCCTGCGAAGCAGAGAGTGAAGAAGGAGTGAGGCGTGCCAAGGCCCGGAAGGCGAAGGCGGCCTGATCCCCGTGCCAAAGAAGGCGTGCGGAAAGGGCGAGGGAGGGCCGGCCATACGGTGGTGGATGTATCCAGGGCATGCTGTCCACACGCGTTAGGCTCAAGGGTGAGTGGAGTCCACACAGTGGGGCAGACAGGCGGATCAGGGCGGTCAATTAGAATCTCCCCCGTAGAAGATGTCCAGGGGCAACGGCAGATCTTCCCAGATCAGACTCACTCGGGAGCCAGATGTTAAGCTGTGAACATTGCATTAGCCGGGCTGTGAAGAGACAAATGAGGGGAGATGATACGCCGGCGTAATTAGCACTTCGCTCCCCCTCCGTCCTTGGCTCTTCCTTGCAAATGTGTTTTGAAGCAAATTAAAGGAGGAAAGGAAGGACTTCCTGATTATCAGAGCTCTTCCACATTGGAAAATGCTGCCTGGGAGTCCGATGGAGCCTCTTTCTCGAGGTTTGTAAGCAGAGGCTGGTGGGCCATCTGTCGGGAGGGCTTTGATTGTGTTTTCCAGCCTGGCTAAACAGGGCTGGACTGGATGGCCCTTGGGGTCTCTTCCAACTCTATGGGCAGGTGGTGAAAGCCTGCTTTGGTGGAGCAATGCCAGTCTTATCTAAATTAAAGAGATTGAAGGCAGCATTTCCTTTGGGAATGTCCCAACATACCTTAGATTTAGGGAAGAGCCACTGAATAAGAATCCACCGAATACACGAGTACTCAGAGCGGATTGCAGCATTTACATACATAGGCAAACATTCAATGCCTTTCCAACTTGGGGGCTGCGTGCTGGCACTCTCTGCTCGGAGGACTGGCTGCCCAGTGATGGATGGAAGGAAGGAAGGAAGGAAGGAAGGAAGGAAGGACAAAAGGGAGGAAGAGAAGGAAGAAAGAAAGGAAGAGAAGGACAAAGGACAAAAGGGAGAAAGGGAAGGATAGAAGGAGAAAGAGGGACCGAGGGAAGGAGGGAGGAAAGAAGGAAAAAGAGGAAGGAAAGAGAGAAGGAAGGACGAAAGGAAGGAAAGGATGGAAGGAGAGAGAGGGAAGGAGGGAGGAAAGAGGGAAGGAAGGAAAGACAAAAAGGAATGATGAAAGGGAAGGGAGGGAGGAAGTAAGTAAGGAAGGAAGGGAAGGATAAAAGGAAAAAGAGAAGGAAGGAAGAAAGAAAGAAAGGAAGAGAAGGATGGATGGATGGATAGAAGGAAGGAAAGGACGGGAAGGATAAAGGAAAGCGAAGGAAGGAAAGAGAAAGGGGTAGAGAAGGAGAAAAGAGGCAAGGAAGGATGGACGAAAAGGTGGAAGGGAAGGATGGAAGAGGGAGGTAAGGAGGAGGGAAAGACAACAGGGAACGAGGGAAGGAAGGAAAAAGAGGGAGAGAGGGAAGGAAAGAAGGATGAAAGGGTGGGAGGGAAGGAAGTAGGGAGGGAGAAAGGGGGAGGGAAGTAAGGAGGAAGGAAAAAAATGGAGGAAAGGGTGGAAGGAAAGGAGAAAGAGGGAGGGAAGGAAGAAGGAAAGAGAGAAGGAAGGAAGGATAGGATGGTGAGGGAGAGGAGGGCCTGAGAAAAGAGCCCAAGGGGCTGCATCCGCCCCCCCCCCCCCCAGGCCTGGGTTTGCCCATACCTGCTTTACAACCATATACAATGACACAAAAACAAAGGCAAAGGCTTCTCCTTTCATTTCCGGCTTCCGGTTCTGGGGAGGTGCTTTTCTCCATTTTCAAGTTGAGGAGCCTTGTTGTCACCTTCTGGTCATGTGGCTGGCAAGATTGTTCAGAGCGTCTCTTTACCTTTTCCCATCGAAGCGATACCTATTTATCTACTCACATTTGCATGTTTTCGAGCTGCTAGGTTGGCAGCAACTGGAGCTGCCAGAAGTTGCCTGTGATCAAAAGGTTAATATGGGGGAGATGTGTATATTTGGGGAGTCAGAAAATTCAGGCTGAGGTAAGAAGGCAGGAAGCCTTTGTGGATCAGTATCAGTGAGAAGATCACGTCATGGTTGTCCCGTCCTGGTTCAGAATCAATTGAGATGAGATCAGATGGCAGCCACCAAGTGGAGACCCATCGTCCCAAATGTTATAGGAATTCTCCAATGGAATCCTACCAAGTACCCGGCTTTGTAGTCCTTCCCCTCGCAAGACCGTTTCCCTGCATTGTCGGAAAGCGTTATAAAAAATGACTGAAAACTTTGTCGGAAAGCGTTATGAAAAAACACCGAAAACTTTGTCTGAAAGCGTTAAGAAAAAAGACTGAAAACTTTGTCGGAAAGCGTTACGAAAAATGACCAAAAACTTTGTTGGAAAGTG